>NW_026728191.1:0-25000 GCF_030684315.1 Stegostoma tigrinum | reverse complement strand
TGGATTTGTAACATTCAAAATGTATTAGTGTGAGTTAAAAATTTACATTAAAATAGAGACATAAGTCATTGTTTTAAATAAAATCATTACCTTACAGAGACCCACATTTTATACAATATATAGATTTGCAATATCTAAAATAGCTTACAGTGAGTAACAAGTTGAATTTAAAATGAATATAAATTATTATTGTTTAACTCAAGGCGTTAGCTCACAGAGACACATTTTAAACAATATGTAATTTTGCAACGTCTAAAATGTGTGTGGGTTAGAGGTTGCATTAAGAAAGATTCATAAAATATCGTTGTGAATAAAATCTCAAAATCTGTTAGCATGAGTAAAAAGTTACATTAAGATGTATACATAAAATATCGTTGTGAATAAAATCATTAACTCACACTGACACATTTTAAGCAATGTATAAATTTGTAACATTCAAAATGTCTTAGTGTGCTAGAAGTTACATTAAGAAAGATACTTGAAATTAAATAAAACGATTAACTCAGCGACGCACATTTTAAACAATACGCAGATTTTCAACGTTCAAAATGTGTTGTTGTGAGTTAGACGTTATGTTAAAAACAGAGATATAAATCATTCTTTGAAACAAAATCATTACTTCACAGGGACGCACATTTTAAGCAATATTTGGATTTGTAACATTCAAAATGTGTTAGCGTGAGTTAGAAATTATAGTAAGGATGCATGAATTTTTTTTTCAATAAATTCATTAGCTCACAGTGTCGCACATTTTAAACAAAACGCAGGTCTGAAACATCAAAAAATGTGTTAGCTTGTGTAAAGAGTGCCGTTTAAAAAAAATCTGTTTTTTTAACTAAAACCATTTAAAATTGAAATATAAAGTATATTTTAGCCAAAAGTATTAGCTCACAGTGACACACATTTCACACTTTATCTAACCATGTCATCGACAAAAAATTCGTGCTGGCGTGAACTCAGAGTTTTAATGAAAAGGCTGCTCGCGTATTCCGTTTAACTGCGATGCCCAGAACTCTGAGAATTGTTTATACGGAAATATTTGGTGCCAGTTAAGTTTGACTCATACATGGCAATTAATCCCCTACCCACCCACCCCCCCCCCCCACACACACACACACACCCTCTCTCTCTCTCTGTCTCTCTCTCTCTTTCTCACACACACACACTCTCTCTCTCTCTCTCACACACACACACACACTCTCTCTCTCACACACACACACACTCTCACACACACACACACACTCTCTCTCTCACACACACACACACATTCTCTCTCTCACACACACACACACCTTCACAACCACACAATTATAAAATAAATTGTTCGTTGCACTTCTGCATCTGCAGTCTCCATCCTCACCGTCAGCCACCCGTGTTTTGTTCTCAGCCCAGAACGGAAGATTAGTTGCCAATGATGCTCGTGTTTGTGTTTGGGAATTTCTTTTTAAATGGTTAGATGTAGCGCTGGGGTGGGAAGAGATAAATAGAGGGTCGAGAGATAAATGTGCGAAGCGTGTTGGAGTCGAGATAGGATTAGAATTGGATAGATGGGTGGATGAATGGGTAAATAGACAGACAGACGGGGCATGTTTACATGGCAGGCGGGCACACGGATGGATGGAACAGGGAGAATGGGGCTGAGGGCTGGGGAAAGGGAAGGTTAGCGTGAGTATTTATTCAGTCAGCGGGGAACAACATATTTCACCCCCTCAATGCAATTCCTGGTTACTGCTTTCATTGTAGGGAGGGAGAATCTGGGCAGTGGTCACACGGTGCGGGGAGGGGGGAGGGTGCCGACGGGGAAATTGGCCGTGTGGGACCGGATGAAGCTTTTTCTACTAACAACCACCCCCCACCCGCCTCCCCGCATGTGCCAGTGTTCAATCACAGTGTACCTCACTGATAAGGAGTGTGTGTGTATGTGTATCTGTCTGTGTAGGGCTGTGTGTCTGTGTCCATGTATGTGAGTCTGTGTATGTTCCCGTGAGTGTGTGTGCCTGTGTGCTTGTTTTATATGTGTATATATGTATGTATGTATGCCTGTGTGCGCCCGTCTGCCTGTGTCTATGTGCCTGTCCCCGTGTCTGCCTATGTCTATGTGCATGTGTATGCCTTGGCTATGTGAGTCTCTGTGTCTACCTGTGTGTATGTGCATGAGTCTGCATGTGTGTGTGTGTGTGTGTGTGTGTGAGAGAGAGAGAGAGTCTGCTTATGTCTATTTGTATGCCTCTGTGTGTGTGTGTGTGTGTATGTGTGTGTATATGTGTGTGTGTGTGTCTGTGTGTGTGTGTCTGCTTATGTCTATTTGTATGCCTGTGTGTGTGTGTATGTGTGTGTGTGTCTGTGTGTGTGTGAGTCTGTGTGTGTGTCTGCTTATGTCTATTTGTATGTCTGTGTGTGTGTGTGTGTGTGTGTTCTCCCCTTCCCCCGCACTCACCCTCCTCCCTTATCCGTAAGCCCGTCTTGTTTTAAGTTAAGAACAATACAGCAATAACTTCCGGCTGAAGTGTAAAACTATATAGTGGATTGTAAATCCAGCTGTGCTATAAATACTTGCCAATCCAAAGCGGAAAAAAACACACAAATCCGGATAATTATGTTTTGGAAATAAACAGGCGCAGGGAATACCAAAATGAACAGATTTTGTTTTCTTTTAGAAATAATTTAAACAGCGTGTTCACTTAAATTGAAAGGTATTTTTAAACATTGACGCGGTATCTCATCCTGCGGGTTAGGAATCATAGAGGTCGCCCAATAAAAACAGCCCACACATTTTTTGAATCCAAATTACGCCCAGCATTTTTTGTGGGTTTTTTTTGTGTTATTTTCGCAAGGGCCTGGGGGGAGGGGGGCGCGGAGTAATGTTTTTTTTAAAGAAGCTGGAAAGTTCTCTGCAAAGGGCGCCGAGAACATCTTTAATAGCAGTTTCTCTCTCTCCTTCCCCCTTAGCCCCTTCTCTCTCTGTCTCTCTCCCCACCACCCCCTCCTCGCTCTCTGCCTCTCTCTCTCTCTGTCTCTCTCCCTCTCCTCTCTCTCCCTCTTCTCTCTGTCTCCCTCTCCCCCCTCCCGCCTCCTTCTCGCTCTCTGTCTCTCTCTCTCTCTCTCTCTCTCTGCCTCTGTCTCTCTCTCTCTCTCTCTGTCTCTCTCTCCCCCACCCCACCCCCTCCTCGCCTTCTGCCTCTCTCTCTCTGTCTCTCTCCCTCTCCTCTCCCTGATCCTCTTCTCCCTCTGTCTCTCCCCCCCCCCCCCACCTCCTCCTCGCTCTCTGTCTCTCTCTCTCTCTCTTCTCTCTGTGTGTCTCCTTCCCCGTGTTTTCAAGACCTAAGTCTTTGACTGAGTATCCAGGACGTGTTCATTTTGTCTCTCGCCGCTGGGGAGAGAGAGAGAGACGTGCATCCTGCCATAAAAAACGTTATGCCTTTAAAGGGCCAGGATAAAACATTGGAAGGCGATAAATCAGGGCAGGGCTCTAACTTAACGCTCATATTTTCTGCGGCTCGGCTTCACAGCGCAACAGCAGTGAAGTATTTATTGCAGGATGAGGTTCGCCAGCAGAAAGCAGATGGTGCTCTGCACACGCAGACAGAGAAACAGAGGCAGACGCACAAACGCAGACTGAGGCAATCGGACAGACAGACACACACACACACAGAGGCAAAGAGACGGAGCAACAGAGGTACACACGCACAGCAAGACACACGCACAGAGAGGGTAGCAGAGACTGTCAAAGTGGCACACTCTCTCACACACATTTTACAAAGTGCGACAGACGTTCGCATACACACACACACAAACCGACAGAGCAAAGCAGACACACACAAAAACCAGCAGACAGGAGGCATTTAGAAAAGACACGAGAGGTATTGTTTATTAACACAGAGAGTGGTCCGTGTGCGGAATGAACTTCCCGAGGACGAGCTGGGTGCCGGCACAGTTACAAAGTTTAAACGACGTTTGGATAAGAACGTGGGCAGGGAAAGGTTTGGAGGGATATGGGCCGGGAGCAAACAGGCGCGGGGCCAGCTTAGTTTGGGACTACGGTCGGCACCGACTGGCTGGGCCGGAGAGTCTACGGCACTTAAACAGCAGTCAGACGCACAGACTAACGGGGACGGAGACGCTTGTCTTTCTCCCCTAGACAGACAGGTACAGACGCCGAACCTCTCCCACCGCCCCCCCCCCCCCCACCCCGCCCCCGTACGGACGCACAGAGTTTAACACGCGGAGACTGACACACTGAGATAACGGGGTGTACAGCTTGATGAACACAGCAGGCCAGGCAGCATCAGAGGAGCAGGAAAGCTGGCCCCCTCAGGGTCCAGGCCCGAAACGTCAGCCTTCCTGCTCCTCTGATGCTTCTCGGCCTGCTGTGTTCATCCAGCTCCACACCGCGTTATCTCGGATTCTCCAGCATCTGCAGTTTCCTGATACACACGAAGTCCGATCCACGAACATTTATCCGCGAATTTCCGTCCGAGTCTGCTGCAACATTTACGCTGCACTGAAGTGATTAGGATTAATAAAAGCAGCTCATTCCGCACTCATTGCGATTCCATCTGTATTGCCATGTCTAGATGGGATCACAATAATTTATACCGGGGCCGGTGTAGATCACCCCGCCAATTAGTCAACGGCGTCTAAGTCTGCATTTTGTCTGTCTTTCGTTTTCCCCATTCAACGAGCGAATTTATCATGTTCAACCACTTTCTGAGCGTTGTTTAAAATTGATGCAGGGGAAATCGGACCCTGACAAGGTGGTACATAAAACACATCGTTTTAAAACAAAACAAAACAGGCGTGGATTTATATGCAAGCCGCAGAATGTAGAAGCAGCCCGCGGGAGCTGAGGAATTCAATGAGGGAAAGAGAGAGAGAAAGAAAAGGAGGAACAGCGAGACAGAAAGGGGAGAAATGGCGAGAGACAGAGAGAAAAGGGAGAGAGAGCGTGAGGGGGGCAGAGAGAGAGAGAAAACAAAACATAGGGAATGAAAGAGAAAACAGAGAGAGAGACACACACAAAGAGAGGGAAAGAGTGACAGCGAGAGGAAGGGAAAGAGGGGCAGAGACAGGCAGACAGAGATAGACACCTAGACAGAGAGAGAGCGACAGTCAGAGAAAGAAAATGGTGAGAGGCAGGTGGAGAGAGAGATGAAAGTGAGACAAAAGACCGAAGAGTGACAGAGAGAAAGAGAGGGAGATGCAGAGACAGACAGTGAGAGAAAGAGAGAGCATAAGAGAGACAGAAAGTGAAAATGCCGAGAGAGAGAAAAAGAGATAAAAAAGAGAGAGAGAGCAAGAGTGACGGGAGTGGGGAATAGTGAGAGACAGAGAGAGAGAAAGAAAGACAAAACACAGAGAGAGAGACCACGAGAGAAAGAGAAAATGGCAAGAGACAGAGAAAAAGAGAAACAAAACAGATAGAGACAGACTGAGAACGACTGAGAGAGAGAAAAATCAACAGATGCAGAGAGAGGGGAGTGAGAGACAAAAGACAGAGAGTAATATAGAGAGTGAAAAAGAGCAACAGAAGGAGAGAGAGGAAGAGAGAGACAGAGGCGAGTGAGAGAACGAAAGAGACAGAGAGAGAAAATGGCAACAAAGGGACATAGAAAAAGAGAGAGAGGATAAGAGAGAGACAGGGAGACTGACTAAGAGAGGAAACAAGGAGAAATAGAGAGACAGCGTGGTAGAGATTACCCAGAGAAAGAGCGCCAGGCAGAGAGAGAGAAGAAACAGGGAGAAACGAAAGAAACAGGAACAATAAGAGAGAGACAGGAAGACATCGAGTTGCAAGAGAAAAAAAGGGAGATGCAAACAAACATGAAGGCGGATAAATAGAGACAGAGGTGAAGAAGATGCAGAGAAATTAACAGAAGTAAAAGTGAGAGATAGAGCGAGCGGGGCTGATGGAAATGAAGACTTTGTCAAATGGAGGGGGTGGTGGAGTGAGGAGTTGGGTGGGGGTGGGTGGGGGCATGATTGTGGGGAAAGAATAGGGACCAGGAGAGGATGTAGAAACAGATAACTCAGATGTGCCCTCCTTAACCTGAAATGATGCCCTCTGGCCATGAAGAATCAAAGTCTCTGCCTTCACTTTGCCAATTCCCCCTTCGGCATCTCATACACTTCGGTGAGTTGGACTCCTTTTGACACCATGGTAGCGTCCCTGCCTCTGAGGCAGAAGATCCCTGCAGATGGCAATATTTTTTTAAAAATAAAATCTGGAATTAAGAGCCTAATGATGACCACGAATCCATTGTTGATTGTTTGGGGGGAATAAACCCCATCTGGTTCACTAATATCCTTGTGGGATGGAAACTGCCATCCTTCCCTGGTCTGGCCTGCATTTGACTCCGGACCCACGGCTATGTGGTTGACTTTTAACTGCCCTCTGGGATGTGCAATAAGTGGTTCCCAAACCAGTAACGTCTTCATCCTGTGAATGATTTTTTTTTAAAAAGTTACATCTCCAACCGACGTGTGTCAAAATATCTCCGAGCGGGTTGGTGGGTTTTCTTTGGGGGGTGGGGGAGGCATGGAGAGTTATAAGAAATATCAAGATCCCAAATACATCTCCTCTTGCCCTTCTAAGCTGCAGAGAGCACAAGCCTACCCTAATGAATCTCTCTTCAGTCAACAAAATTCCTTGTGTCTGGAATAATTCTAGTGAATCTGCTCCCGACTGCTTCCAAAGAGGCTTCCCCCTGTCCCAACCTCTGCAGTGAGGGAAGCCTGGGGTCAAGGCTCATCTGCCCCGGAGGTGTTCCCCAGCCATCCTCAACAGGTTGGTTAGAAAATATAGGGGAAGCTGCTTGTAATGGGTCCTCGTCCCCTGCTCAAGAAAGGGGAGTCAAGCAGAAGCGTTCTATTGCCTTCACTCGGAGTTGGGGGGTAGTGTGGGGGAGAAAGAGGCTGTGCGCCCTCACTCGGAAGGGAATGAGTGAGCGCTTGGCTTGTTGCTTTTTGAGAGGGAAGAGCAAGGGGGTGGGAGGTATTGATTGGGAGGGGTGAGATTTTAATTGGAATCTTACGGACCCAGAGTGCGTAGACTCTGCCCTCTCTCACATGAGGGGAAAGGGGTGTGGGGGTAGGCGAAAATGTGTTTACCTTTCATTCGGGGAATGCGGGCATCGCTGACTCGGCCCAGCGTTTATTGCTCCACCCCTAGTTGCCCCCACTCCCCGCCTTGAGAAGGTGGGTGGCGAGCTGCCTCCTTGAACCGCTGCAGCCCACCTGCTGTGGACTGACCCACAATGTCCCTCAGGGAGGGAATTTCCAGGAATTTGACCCAGCGACCCGCAGGAGGAACGGCCGGGATGTTTCCAAGTCGGGACGGTGAGTGGCTCGGAGGGGAAACTTGCAGGGGTCGGGCAGTGTTCCCATGTGCCTGCTGTCCTTGTCCTTCTGGACGGAAGTGATCGTGGATTTGGAAGGTGCTGTCTGAGGATCTTTGGGGAATTGGTGTGCGTGTTTATTTTCCAATTTATACGTGAACACAGCTGTAACACCAGTAATGACAGGAATGAATGATAGCCCATTTCATACTTTCTGTGTAGATTTATCCGCATGTAATGCCCTCAAAAAGAAGAAAAATAAAAGCCATTATTGTGAATTCATCGTTTGACCTCATTATTTCTGTTCTGGTCCAGGGAACCATTAGTGTTTCGCTTCGAGGGCGATCTGTCTTGCTCTCTATCTCTTTGCATCTTATTCCTTCTCTGACGAACTCTTGTGTTTCCCTTTCTCTATCTCTGACTCATCCTTTTCTCTACTGTGTTTCACTTTCTCCACCTCTCTATCTCTCGCTCCTTCTCGCTGTCTTTCTTTTCGTTCTCTGTCTATTCCTCCCTCCCTCTCTCTCTCTCTCTCTCTCTCCCTATATCTCTTATTTTCTCTGCCTGCCTATCTTTCTCTCTCTGATACAGTAGGAACTGCAGATGCTGGAGAATCTGAGAGAACAAGGCGTGGAGCTGGATGAACACAGCAGGCCAAGCAGCATCAGAGGAGCAGGAAGGCTGACGTTTTGGATCTGCTGAAGGATCTAGGCCCGAAACGTCAGCCTTCCTGCTCCCCTGATGCTGCTGGGTCTGCTGTGTTCATCCAGCTCCACACCATGTCATCTTTCTCTCTCTCTCTTTCTTTTACTCTGTCTCTTCCTGTTTCTCTCTCTATCCCTCCCTCTCTGTCTGTCTGTCTCTCTCTCTCGGTCTTTCTTTCACTCTATCTCTCTCTCTCTTCCTCTCGTTGGGGAAGAGGATGTAAAGGCTGGGGAAAGGGGGAGAAGGCTGGGGAAGGAGGGGGGAAGGTGGGGGAGAAGGTGGTGGGGAGAAGGTGGAGGGGAAAGTGGGGGGGAAGGTGGGGGGGAAGGCGGGGGGGGAAGGTGGGGGAGAAGGAGGGGGGAAGGTGGTGCGGAAAGTGGGGGGGAAGGTTGTGGGGGAAGGTGGGGGGGGGAAGGCAGGGAGAAAGGCGGGGGGAAGGTGGGGGAGAAGGTGGGGGGGGAAGGTGGGGGAGAAGGTGGGGGGGAAGGTGGGGGGGAAGGTGGGGGGAAGGTGGGAGGAAAGGTGGTGGGGAGGGGGGTGGGGAGGGCGGGGGGGAAGGCGGGGGGAAGGTGGTGGGAAGTGGGGGGGAAGAAGGCGGGGGAGAAGGTGGTGGGAAGGCGGGGGGGAAGGTGGGGGGAAGTGGGGGGGAAAGTCGGGGGGGAGAAGGTGGGGAAAGGTGGGGGGGAGAAGGTGGGGGAGAAGGCTGGGGGGAGAAGGCGGGGGGGAAGGTGGGGGGGAAGGCGGTGGGGGGGAAGGCGGGGGAAAGTGGGGGGGAGAAGGCTGCGAAGGAGGTGAACGGGAAAGGGGGGGGTAAATCCGAAAGGGGGAAGGCTGGGAAAGGGAAGATCTTGGAAGGCGATTGGGAGAAAGGGGAAGGGGGAGAACGAAGAGATGAGGGGAGTGTTGAAGGGGGAATGTGGAAAAGAATGAGGTTGGGGAGGAGAGAAGGGGATGAGGGAAGGGGAAGGGGTGAGGGGGTAGGGAAGGGCGAAGACTGGGAAGGCACAGGATGGAAGGCTGGGAGGGGGAAGGGGGGTGAGGGTGAAGAGGGGGAAGGGGGAAGGGGGAATGGTGAAGGAGGGAAAGGGGAAGGACAAAGGGTGAAGGGGGAAGGATGACGGAGGGGGGAAGAGGTCAAGGTGGGATGGGGAATGGAGAAGGGATGAGAGGGAATGGGAAGGGAAGATGGAGAAGGGATGAGAGGGAATGGGAAGGGCAGAAGGGGTAAGGGGAGAAGGGCTGAAGGCAGGAAGGCTGGGAAGGGGTAAAGGGGGATGGGATGAGGAATGGGAGGGAGGGTGAATGGGGGAGGGGAATGGGGAGGGAGAAGGAGGGGTGGGCAAAGCAGGAATGCAGAAGAGGGAAAGGGATGGGAAAGAGGAAGGAGGAATACGGAGAGGGGGATGGGGGAATACGGAGAGGGGGGATGGGGGAATACGGAGAGGGGGATGGGGGAATACGGAGAGGGGGGATGGGGGAATACGGAGAGGGGGGATGGGGGAATACGGAGGGGGGGGATGGGGGAATACGGAGAGGGGGGATGGGGGAATACGGAGAGGGGGATGGGGGAATACGGAGAGGGGGGATGGGGGAATACGGAGAGGGGGATGGGGGAATATGGAGAGGGGGGATGGGGGAATACGGAGAGGGGGAATGGGGGAATACGGAGAGGGGGATGGGGGAATATGGAGAGGGGGGGATGGGGGAATTCGGAGCGGGGGGATGGGGGAATACGGAGGGGGGGATGGGGGAATACGGAGAGGCGGGGGATGGGGGAATACGGAGAGGGGGGATGGGGGAATATGGAGAGGGGGGATGGGGGAATACGGAGAGGGGGGATGGGGGAATTCGGAGAGGGGGGATGGGGGAATACGGAGAGGGGGGATGGGGGAATACGGAGAGGGGGGATGGGGGAATACGGAGAGGGGGGATGGGGGGATACGGAGGGGGAGGATGGGGGAATACGGAGGGGGGATGGGGGAATTCGGAGGGGGGATGGGGGGAATATGGAGAGGGGATGGGGGAATTCGGAGGGGGGTGGGGGAATACAGAGAGGAGGGATGGGGGAATACGGAGGGGGGAATGGGGGAATGCGGAGAGGAGGGATGGGGGATACGGAGAGGGGGTACGGGGGAATACGGAGGGGTATGGGGGAATACGGAGAGGGGTTATGTGGGAATACGGAGGGGGAGGATGGGGGAATACGGAGAGGGGGGTTTAGGAGGCGAAAAGGGGGGATATAGAGCAGGCTGGAGAGGGAGGAGGGACCAGAACGCGTGGTGTTGGAGATGGGTGGGTGGGAAGGGAGATGAAGGAGTCGGGAGTTGGCTGGGTGGAGTGGGTCGGGGGTGGGGATGGGGCATGTGGACGGTCTGGTCGGTCGGGAGAGGAGTGGTGTTCCGTCATTAATGGGGCTCATCGCTTCCAATCGCTCCCTCCCCCCCCCCCCCCGCCCACCTCTAGAGTGACCCCCGCCCTCCTACAACCCTGGAGACGAGGCAGAGAGGGAAAGGGGAGGGAGTTGGGTTTGGTTGGGTGGGTGGAGTTGGGATGGGACCAAAAGTAGTAATGAACGTCCCGTTCGCCAACTCTCCGTCCTTTGCCCACCCAACAGCCGGACGACGGAGCGTGTCGGACCCCGCTGACCGAGCCTCCGGCTGCGCCGGGCCCTGCTTCCCTCGGGCGCCGGAGGGGGCGACTCTCTTCGCCGGGCCCAGCGCCTACCTCCCGGGTCGGGAGCTCGGGCCGAACGGCCGGCGGGGACAGGCAGTCGGACTCCCCGTGTTCCCCTGGATGCAAAAAGTCAACTCCCGGAACGGTGAGTGCGGCGTGTTCCCCTCAGCGCTGGGGTTTATAGGTCGGAGAAGGAGCGGGCGGACCCGGACACAGGAAGGCAGACGGCGCGGGGGGGGGGGGGGGGGGGTGCGAAGAAGAGGCAGACACCGGCACACACATGCCTCTCTTATACTGTCCCTCGGTCTCACACAGAAACACACTGACTATCCTCTCTCTCTATAACTCACACAGAAACACACTCACTATCCTCTCACTCTGTAACTCACACAGAAACACACTCACTATCCTCTCCGGAACTCACACAGAAACACACTCACTATCCTCTCTCTCTGTAACTCACACAGAAACACACTCACTATCCTCTCTCTCTGTGTAACTCACACAGAAACACACTCACTATCCTCTCTCTCTGTAACTCACACAGAAACACACTCACTATCCTCTCTGTAACTCACACAGAAACACACCCACTATCCTCTCTCTCTGTAACTCACACAGAAACACACTCACTATCCTCTCTGTAACTCACACAGAAACACACTCACTATCCTCTCTCTCTGTAACTCACACAGAAACACACTCACGATCCTCTCTGTAACTCACAGAAACACAGTCACTATCCTCTCTCTCTGTGTAACTCACAGAAACATACTCACTATCCTCTCACTCTGTAACTCACACAGAAACACACTCACTATCCTCTCTCTCTGTAACTCACACAGAAACACACTCACTATCCTCTCTGTAACTCACACAGAAACACACTCACTATCCTCTCTCTCTGTAACTCACACAGAAACACACTCACGATCCTCTCTGTAACTCACAGAAACACACTCACTATCCTCTCTCTCTGTGTAACTCACAGAA
Organism: Stegostoma tigrinum; assembly: GCF_030684315.1. Taxonomy (NCBI): domain Eukaryota; kingdom Metazoa; phylum Chordata; class Chondrichthyes; order Orectolobiformes; family Stegostomatidae; genus Stegostoma; species Stegostoma tigrinum. Next base: position 13,295 of record NW_026728191.1, on the reverse strand, counting down.
ACACACTCACTATCCTCTCACTCTGTAACTCACACAGAAACACACTCACTATCCTCTCTCTCTGTAACTCACACAGAAACACACTCACTATCCTCTCCGGAACTCAGACAGAAACACACTCACTATCCTCTCTCTCTGTAACTCACACACAAACACACTCACTATCCTCTCTGTAACTCACACAGAAACACACTCACTATCCTCTCTCTCTGTAACTCACACAGAAACACACTCACTATCCTCTCTGTAACTCACACAGAAACACACTCACTATCCTCTCAGTAACTCACACAGAAACACACTCACTATCCTCTCTGTAACTCACACAGAAACACACCCACTATCCTCTCTCTCTGTAACTCACACAGAAACACACTCACTATCCTCTCTGTAACTCACACAGAAACACACTCACTATCCTCTCTCTCTGTAACTCACACAGAAACACACTCACGATCCTCTCTGTAACTCACAGAAACACACTCACTATCCTCTCTCTCTGTGTAACTCACAGAAACACACTCACTATCCTCTCACTCTGTAACTCACACAGAAACACACTCACTATCCTCTCTCTCTGTAACTCACACAGAAACACACTCACTATCCTCTCTGTAACTCACACAGAAACACACTCACTATCCTCTCTCTCTGTAACTCACACAGAAACACACTCACGATCCTCTCTGTAACTCACAGAAACACACTCACTATCCTCTCTCTCTGTGTAACTCACAGAAACACACTCACTATCCTCTCACTCTGTAACTCACACAGAAACACACTCACTATCCTCTCTCTCTGTAACTCACACAGAAACACACTCACTATCCTCTCCGGAACTCAGACAGAAACACACTCACTATCCTCTCTCTCTGTAACTCACACACAAACACACTCACTATCCTCTCTGTAACTCACACAGAAACACACTCACTATCCTCTCTCTCTGTAACTCACACAGAAACACACTCACTATCCTCTCTGTAACTCACACAGAAACACACTCACTATCCTCTCAGTAACTCACACAGAAACACACTCACTATCCTCTCTCTCTGTAACTCACACAGAAACACACTCACTATCCTCTCTGTAACTCACACAGAAACACACTCACTATCCTCTCACTCTGTAACTCACACAGAAACACATTCACTATCCTCTCTGTAACTCACACAGAAACACACTCACTATCCTCTCATTCTGTAACTCACACAGAAACACATTCACTATCCTCTCACTCTGTAACTCACACAGAAACACACTCACTATCCTCTCTGTAACTCACACAGAAACACACTCACTATCCTCTCACTCTGTAACTCACACAGAAACACATTCACTATCCTGTCTGTAACTCACACAGAAACACACTCACTATCCTCTCTGTAACTCACACAGAAACACACTCGCTATCCTCTCTGTAACTCCCAGAGAAGCACACTCACTATCCTCTCTGTAACTCACACAGAAACACACTCACTATCCTCTCTCTCTGTAACTCACACAGAAACACACTCACGATCCTCTCTGTAACTCACAGAAACACACTCGCTATCCTCTCTCTCTGTGTAACTCACAGAAATACACTCACTATCCTCTCACTCTGTAACTCACACAGAAACACACTCACTATCCTCTCTCTCTGTAACTCACACAGAAACACACTCACTATCCTCTCTGTAACTCACACAGAAACACACTCACTATCCTCTCTCTCTGTAACTCACACAGAAACACACTCACTATCCTCTCTCTCTGTAACTCACACAGAAACACACTCACTATCCTCTCAGTAACTCACACAGAAACACACTCACTATCCTCTCTGTAACTCACACAGAAACACACTCACTATCCTCTCTCTCTGTAACTCACACAGAAACACACTCACTATCCTCTCTCTCTGTAACTCACACAGAAACACACTCACTATCCTCTCCGGAACTCACACAGAAACACACTCACTATCCTCTCTCTCTGTAACTCACACAGAAACACACTCACTATCCTCTCTGTAACTCACACAGAAACACACTCGCTATCCTCTCTCTCTGTAACTCACACAGAAACACACTCACTATCCTTTCTCTCTGTAACTCACACAGAAACACACTCACTATCCTTTCTCTCTGTAACTCACACAGAAACACACTCGCTATCCTCTCTCTCTGTAACTCACACAGAAACACACTCACTATCCTTTCTCTCTGTAACTCACACAGAAACACACTCACTATCCTCTCTGTAACTCACACAGAAACACACTCACTATCCTCTCTCTCTGTAACTCACACAGAAACACACTCACTATCCTCTCTGTAACTCAAACAGAAACACACTCACTATCCTCTCTGTAACTCACACAGAAACACACTCACTATCCTCTCTCTCTGTAACTCACACAAAAACACTCACTATCCTCTCTCTCTGTGTAACTCACACAGAAACACACTCACTATCCTCTCTCTCTGTAACTCACACAGAAACACACTCACTATCCTCTCTGTAACTCACACAGAAACACACTCACTATCCTCTCTCTCTATAACTCACACAGAAACACATTCACTATCCTTTCTCTCTGTAACTCACACAGAAACACACTCACTATCCTCTCTGTAACTCACACAGAAACACACTCACTATCCTCTCTCTCTGTAACTCACACAGAAACACACTCACTATCCTCTCTGTAACTCAAACAGAAACACACTCACTATCCTCTCTGTAACTCACACAGAAACACACTCACTATCCTCTCTGTAACTCACACAGAAACACACTCACTATCCTCTCTCTCTGTAACTCACACAGAAACACACTGACTATCCTCTCTGTAACTCAAACAGAAACACACTCACTATCCTCTCTCTCTGTAACTCACACAGAAACACACTCACTATCCTCTCTGTAACTCACACAGAAACACAGTCACTATCCTCTCTCTCTGTAACTCACACAGAAACACACTCACTATCCTCTCAGTAACTCACACAGAAACACACTCGCTATCCGCTCTCTCTGTAACTCACACAGAAACACACTCACGATCCTCTCCGGAACTCACACAGAAACACACTCACTATCCTCTCTCTCTGTAACTCACACAGAAACACACTCACTATCCTCTCTGTAACTCACACAGAAACACACTCACTATCCTCTCTCTCTGTAACTCACACAGAAACACACTCACGATCCTCTCTGTAACTCACAGAAACACACTCACTATCCTCTCTCTCTGTGTAACTCACACAGAAACACACTCACTATCCTCTCAGTAACTCACACAGAAACACACTCGCTATCCTCTCTGTAACTTACACAGAAACACACTGACTATCCTCTCTCTCTGTAACTCACACAGAAACACACTGACTATCCTCTCTCTCTGTAACTCACACAGAAACACACTCACTATCCTCTCTCTCTGTAACTCACACAGAAACACACTCACTATCCTCTCCGGAACTCACACAGAAACACACTCACTATCCTCTCTCTCTGTAACTCACACAGAAACACACTCACTATCCTGTCTGTAACTCACACAGAAACACACTCGCTATCCTCTCTCTCTGTAACTCACACAGAAACACACTCACTATCCTCTCTCTCTGTAACTCACACAGAAACACACTCACTATCCTTTCTCTCTGTAACTCACACAGAAACACACTCACTATCCTCTCTGTAACTCACACAGAAACACACTCACTATCCTCTCTCTCTGTAACTCACACAGAAACACACTCACTATCCTCTCTGTAACTCAAACAGAAACACACTCACTATCCTCTCTGTAACTCACACAGAAACACACTCACTATCCTCTCTCTCTGTAACTCACACAAAAACACTCACTATCCTCTCTCTCTGTGTAACTCACACAGAAACACACTCACTATCCTCTCTCTCTGTAACTCACACAGAAACACACTCACTATCCTCTCTGTAACTCACACAGAAACACACTCACTATCGTCTCTCTCTATAACTCACACAGAAACACACTCACTATCCTTTCTCTCTGTAACTCACACAGAAACACACTCACTATCCTCTCTGTAACTCACACAGAAACACACTCACTATCCTCTCTCTCTGTAACTCACACAGAAACACACTCACTATCCTCTCTGTAACTCAAACAGAAACACACTCACTATCCTCTCTGTAACTCACACAGAAACACACTCACTATCCTCTCTGTAACTCACACAGAAACACACTGACTATCCTCTCTGTAACTCAAACAGAAACACACTCACTATCCTCTCTCTCTGTAACTCACACAGAAACACACTCACTATCCTCTCTGTAACTCACACAGAAACACAGTCACTATCCTCTCTCTCTGTAACTCACACAGAAACACACTCACTATCCTCTCAGTAACTCACACAGAAACACACTCGCTATCCTCTCTCTCTGTAACTCACACAGAAACACACTCACGATCCTCTCCGGAACTCACACAGAAACACACTCACTATCCTCTCTCTCTGTAACTCACACAGAAACACACTCACTATCCTCTCTGTAACTCACACAGAAACACACTCACTATCCTCTCTCTCTGTAACTCACACAGAAACACACTGACTATCCTCTCTCTCTGTAACTCACACAGAAACACATTCACTCTCCTCTCTCTCTGTAACTCACACAGAAGCACACTCATAATCCTCTCAGGAACTCACACAGAAACACACTCACTATCCTTTCTCTCTCTGTAACTCACACAGAAACACACTCACTATCCTCTCTGTAACTCACACAGAAACACACTGACTATCCTCTCACTCTGTAACTCACACAGAAACACACTCACTATCCTCCCTCTCTGTAACTCACACAGAAACACACTCACTATCCTCTCTGTAACTCACACAGAAACACACTCACTATCCTCTCACTCTGTAACTCACAGAAACACACTCACTATCCTCTCTCTCTGTGTAACTCACACAGAAACACACTCACTATCCTCTCCTCCCTCTGTGTAACTCACACAGAAACACACTCAGTATCCTCTTTCTCTGTAACTCACACAGAAACACATTCACTATCCTCTCTGTAACTCACACAGAAACACACTCACTATCCTATCTGTAACTCACACAGAAATACACTCACTATCCTCTCGGTAACTCACACTGAAACACACTCACTATCCTCTCAGTAACTCACACAGAAACACACTCACTATCCTCTTTCTCTGTAACTCACACAGAAACACACTCACTATCCTCTCAGTAACTCACACAGAAACACACTCACTATCCTTTCTCTCTGTAACTCACACAGAAACACACTCACTATCCTCTCGGTAACTCACACAGAAACACACTCACTATCCTTTCTCTCTGCAACTCACACAGAAACACATTCACTATCCTCTCTCTCTGCAACTCACACAGAAACACACTCACTATCCTCTCTCTCTGTAACTCACACAGAAACACATTCACTCTCCTGTCTCTCTGTAACTCACACAGAAACACAGTCACTATCCTTTCTCTCTGCAACTCACACAGAAACACACTCACTATCCTCTCTCTCTGTAACTCACACAGAAGCACACTCACTATCCTCTCACTCTGTAACTCACACAGAAACACACTCACTATCCTCTCCTCCCTCTGTGTAACTCACACAGAAACACACTCAGTATCCTCTTTCTCTGTAACTCACACAGAAACACATTCACTATCCTCTCTGTAACTCACACAGAAACACACTCACTATCCTATCTGTAACTCACACAGAAATACACTCACTATCCTCTCGGTAACTCACACTGAAACACACTCACTATCCTCTCAGTAACTCACACAGAAACACACTCACTATCCTCTTTCTCTGTAACTCACACAGAAACACACTCACTATCCTCTCAGTAACTCACACAGAAACACACTCACTATCCTTTCTCTCTGTAACTCACACAGAAACACACTCACTATCCTCTCGGTAACTCACACAGAAACACACTCACTATCCTTTCTCTCTGCAACTCACACAGAAACACATTCACTATCCTCTCTCTCTGCAACTCACACAGAAACACACTCACTATCCTCTCTCTCTGTAACTCACACAGAAACACATTCACTCTCCTGTCTCTCTGTAACTCACACAGAAACACAGTCACTATCCTTTCTCTCTGCAACTCACACAGAAACACACTCACTATCCTCTCTCTCTGTAACTCACACAGAAGCACACTCACTATCCTCTCACTCTGTAACTCACACAGAAACACACTCACTATCCTCTCTCTCTGTAACTCACACAGAAACACATTCACTCTCCTCTCTCTCTGTAACTCACACAGAAGCACACTCACTATCCTCTCACTCTGTAACTCACACAGAAACACAGTCACTATCCTTTCTCTCTGCAACTCACACAGAAACACACTCACTATCCTCTCTCTCTGTAACTCACACAGAAGCACACTCACACTCCTCTCGGTAACTCACACAGAAACACTCACTATCCTCTCTCTCTCTCTGTAACTCACACAGATACACACTCACTATCCTCTCTCTGTAACTCACACAGAAACACACTCACTATCCTATGTCTGCCTCACTGTCTGTCTCACACAAGACCACACACTGTCTATTTGTCTCTCACTTTATCTCGCACAGAAACACGTTCACTGTCTACCTCTGTCACACTCTTTCTATCTCACACGGAAATTCACGATCTCTCAATCTATTTCACTCAGAAATCTCCAAGCTCTCTCTCATTCTCTATCTCATACAGAGACACACACTATCTCTCTATCCCCCACACAGGGGCACACTCTCACTATCTCTCTCTCTCTCCAACACAGAGATACACACTCACTGTCTCTCTCACTCTCTATCTCCCACACAGAGACACACACTATCTTTGTCTCTATATCTCACACAGAGAGAAACACTCACTATCATGAGGGCCGAAGAGCCTGTTCTGAGCTGTATTGTTCTATTTCTCTCATTCACTTTCATTTCATTCTCTCACACATGAATACTCATACTTTCACTCAATCTCTCTCTCTCTCTCTCTCTCTCTCACACACATACATTTACTTCCCTCTCTCTGACGCACAGTCACAATTTTTCACTGTCTCTTTCTGTCTCAAACACATGTGCACATATTTCACACTTTGTAGCCACTTTCTGTCAGGCATTCATTCTCTCTGTCTCCGCCTCAGACACACTCTCTCTTATACGTCCCATGTCTCATTCACACACACCCCCTCCGTCACACATACGCACACACCCAGTCTGTCCCATATGCACACTCATGCACGCACACGGAATGAGATTTGCAGATGCATAGAAACGCACTGTCTCATGAGCACAGGCATACAAATAATTCTGATGAAGGGTCCAGGCCTGAAACGTCAGCTTTCGTGCTCCTAAGATGCTGCTTGGCCTGCTGTGTTCATCCAGCTCCACACTTTGTTATCACTGAAATTAACCACGTACATGTACAGACAAATCCTAGCAAATCTGCATTGCAACAAAATGCAAGAGCCAGAAACCAGTTTTACAGAGTGACAAAACTATGCAGAGAACGCAGCTACCTCATACTTGCAAATACATTCCAGGCTCTATAAAGGCATAAACACTCCTTACAGTTACTGCTGATATACTCAGCCAAAAAGAGAGAGAGCACAGGGCAATGTTGCTTTGCTCCTAGCACTTCTGCACCATCAGCATTATCACTAACTCTGTGCTGTCTGCTACAGACAGCTCCTCATCTTAGTAAGAGAGGGATAAGGGAGAGAAAGAAAGAGAGGAGAGAAATGAGTGATGGACAGAAATTGTAACTGAATTGTGTTTATATGTAGATAAAAGCTGTTTATTTGATTTGCATCAATACGTTGAAGAATTAAAACTTTCCCGAGTGTGAATTATTTGTTTTTTTTTCTCTCTGTCTATCCCTTTCTCTCTCCCCCTTTCACTTTCTGTGCCTCCTTCTTTCCTTCTCTCTCTCTCCCCCTTTCTTTCTCCCTCCCTTTCTCTTTCTCTTCCCCCCCCCCCCACCTTCTCTCTCTGTCGACCCTCTGTCTCCTCTTTCCCTCTCTTTCTGTCTCTCTTTCACCCCCTTTTCTCTCCTCTCTCTTTCTCAATCCCTCCATCTTTCTATCTGTCTCTCCCCTCCTCCCCCTTTCTCTCTGTCCTCTGTCTCCTGAACTTTTCCTCTTTTCCTCTCTCTCTCTTTCATTTGCTCTCCCTGCTCTCTCTCTCTCTGCACTTCACCCTCCTCCCTTTCTCTCTCCCTCTTTCATTTGCTCTCCTTTCTCTCTCTCACACACTCTCTCAACCGCCCACCCCCATTTTTCTCTCTCCCTCTTCCACTTGCTCTCCTTTATCTCGTGTTCTAACTCTCGCACTGTCTCTCCCTCCCAACACCCTTTTTCTCGCTCCCTCTTTCATTTACTCTTCTCTCTCTCTTGTCCCTCTGTCCCACCTTCTGTCTCCCCCCCCCACCTCTTCTTCTCTCTCCCCTTCTTTCACTTGCTCTCCTTTGTCTGTCCATCCCTCCTCCTCTCTCTCTCTCTCTCTCTCTCTCTCTCTCTCTCTGTCTCTCCCCGTACCCCTTCCCCACCACACCTCGCCTACCCACCTCCCCCGTCCCGACTTCAACATCACCAGGATGTGGCTACGGGACGGACCGCAGGAGGGCTCGGCAGATTTACTCCCGGCGACAGATCTTGGAACTGGAGAAGGAGTTCCACTTCAGCCAATACCTGATGCGCCGGCGCAGGCTGGAGGTAGCAGCTGCTCTCGGCCTGAGCGAGCACCAGGTCAAGGTCTGGTTTCAGAACCGGCGCACGAAATGGAGGAGAGAGCACGCCCGCGCGCGGACCTCAGCGAACACCACGGCCACCTCGCCCCCTGGGCTGCCTGCCCGGGGCCCGGGAGGCGGACGAGGAGAAGAAATTAAAATCTCCCGCACCGTCACAGCTTCTTCCTCAGCACCGCCCCCCCCCACCCAACACGAGGGAAAGCGCCCCCAATGCCAACCCACCCTCCCCCCAGCCATCTGCACAAGTGATCCCTCCCTCCTGCTGCAAGCCACCCGCTCACATACCGGATTCCCCTCTTCATAATAGATCCCTCTCCCTTTAAAACACCCATCTATTTCTGGAATAGATCCTTCTCCACTACCCCGCCCATGTATCTACATAATAGATCCCACTGATCTTAAGACACTCGTCTAATTATAAATTAGGCCCATCTCCCCTTCCCAGCCCATGTATTTACATAATAGATCTCTCCCTCTTTCCCCATCCATCTGTTTGCATAATAGATCTCTCTCCCCTTTCCCCACCCACCTAATTACATATTAGATCTCCCCCCTTTCCCCACCCATCTATTTACATAATAGATCTCCCCCTTTCCCCACTCATCTATTTACATAATAGATCTCACCCCCTTTCCCCACCCACCTTTTTGCATAATAGATCTCCCCCCTTTCCCCACCCACCTATTTGCATAATAGATCTCTCTCCCCTTGCCCCTCCCACCCAATTTACTCAATAGATTTCTTTCTCCTTCACCCAGACATTTACCTACATGACATATCCCACTCCCCATTGCATGTTGCTTACGCAAAAGACCCCCTTCGCCGTCCCCCCCCACACTCCTTAACAGAATAGATCCCTCTCCCCTTGCCATAAGGCCATCAGACATGGAAGCAAATGCAGGCCATTCAGCCCATTCCCCGCCATTCAATGAGACTGCAGCTAATGTCATCGTCCCCAAATGCACCTTCCTGCCTTCCCCCCCCCACTTACTGATTCAAAACCTCAGCCTTAAATACACTGAGTGACCCAGTTCCCCCAGCCCTCTGTGGTAAAGAATTCCACAGATTCACTCCCCCCACACCCCCACCTTGGTGAGAAGAAATTCCTCCCCATCTCTGTCTTCAATGGGTGACGCCCCCCCCCCCTCGCCCCACCCTTATTCTGAGATGACACCCTCTGGTCATGGACTCTCCCACCAGGGGAATCGATCTCTCCCACATCTCTGCTGTCAAATCCCAGAAGAGCCTTATCCCCCTCCCCTTAGCAAGGAACCCCCTACCCCTTACCATCATTCATTGAACTAAGATACCAACATCCCATGGCACGGGCCTCCAACCCTACCCCAAATTACCTGTTCCCTGACACACCCTCCATTGAACTGAAAATGATTGATCACCCCTACACACACACCCACCCCACCCGGTCTCCATCTCCTCCTCCTTCCGATCTGTTGGATTTTTTTTTACCTTGGACACTCAATATTCATCACCTCTTCACACCTGTGGACAAAGAAGGAGAGAGAGACACACACACACACACACACATACACACACACACACACACACACACACACACACAGACTCACACACACACACACACACACACACACAGACTCACACACACACACAGTCTCACACACAGACATACACACACTCACACTCTCACTCACACTCTCACTCACACTCTCACACAGACTCTCACACAGACTCTCACACAGACTCTCACACAGACTCTCACACACAGACACACATACACAGACACACACACACAGACACACACACACAGACGCTCACACACAGGCTCACACACAGACTCACACACAGACTCTCACACACACACAGACTCACACACACACAGACTCACACACACACAGACTCACACACACACTCACACACACACAGACTCTCACACACTCACACTCACACTCACAGACACACACACGCACATCTACAGACTCTCTTAACTTATGTTTACATTGTGCACAAATGAGAGCGAAAGAAACAATTGTTTTTGAGGAAAAGAATGAGATGGAGTCTAGCTGCTTTTCTGTTGTTGTATTACTTTGTGAATGTGTGTGTGTGTGTGTCTGCCTTCCAATCCGACAGGAGATGTCACTATTTAAGATTAAAAACACACATCTTGCAAAAAAAAATGTCTTTTTTTGTTAGGAAAACTGAAGAAGGTTGTCTCGGAGTACAACAGGACCTTGATCAGATGGGCCGAAGAGTGGCAGATGGAGTTTAATTTAGGTCAATGTGAGGGGCTGCATTTTGGGAAAGGCAAACCATGGGAAGGACTGAAACACTGTAACGGGGAGGGTCCTGGGGGAAAGTCGCTGAACAGAGAAGGGGGAGCGGGTTCATAGTTCCTTGAAAGTGGAGGGGCAGGTAGACGGGGTGGTGAGGGAGGTGTGGGTACGCTCGCCTTTATGGGTCAGTGCGTTGGGTACAGGGAGTCGGGAGGGTGGCATCGGGGCTGTACCGGGAGTCGGTCAGGGCCGCTTTGGGAACACGGCGTTCGATCCCGGTCTCCCTGCTACAGGAAGGACGTTGTGAACGGGGTCAGGAGGGATTTACCGGGATGTTGGAGGGTTCGAGCTACAGGGAGGGACTGGGGGCTGTTTTCCCCGGAGCATCAGAGGCTCGGGGGAGGGGGTGACCTTATAGAGGTTTATAAAACCATGAGGCGGGCGTGGATAGGGTGAATAGACAAGGTCTTTACCCCCCAGGGGGTAGGGGGAGACCAAAACTAGAGGGTTGAAGGTGAGGTGGGGGGAAAAGGAGCTGAGGGGGTAACATTTTCACACAGAGGGTGGTGCGTGTGTGGAATGAGCTGCCAGAGGGAGTGGGTGGGGGCTGGGACAGCGACAACAATTAAAAGGCGTCTGGGTGGGGACGTGGGTAGGAAGGGGTTAGGGGGACAGGGGACCAAAGGCTGGCAAATGGGGACTGGATTAATTTAGGATAAGTGGGTCAGCACAGACGGTTTGGGCCAAAGGGTCTCTTTCTGTCCAGTACTGCTCCGTGACTCTGTTAAAAGGAAACAGCAGGATGAAGGTTTTGAGAGAGAGGGCAGTGCAGACCGATCTAGACGTGCTGATGTACGAAACTGAAGTCATTGGGGACCACAGCACCAACAACAGGCCTTTTGGCCCATCGAGTCTGTCCTGACTATCCTAACCCCGCATTTCCCAGCACTTGGCCCCATAGCCTCAGCACACGTGCCCAACTGAATACTATTTTTCCCCTCTTCTACATTCATTCATGGGATAAGGGCTTCTCCAACCAGGCCCTGCATTTATCACCCATACCCGGTACAAGAATCAACCGCATTGCGGTGGGCCTGGAGTCACATATAGGCCAGGCCAGGTAAGGATGGCAGTTTCCTTCCTCAGAGGGCATCAGTGAAGTGGATGGGATTTTTCTTTTCAACCTGCACCCCCAACAACTTGGCTCACAGCCTTCAACGGAGTCATGATTCAAATTCCACCATCTGCCACGGGTGGGAATTGAATCCACATTATGTGGGGTCAGCGGCCCAGCGATAACACCTCTAGGGTGACCACCTCAACCGCTTCCCGAATGCTCCGAGGAATTTCCAACTCTCCCAGCCTCGCAGGCAGCGAGTTTCAGGTTTCCACCACCCTCGGGGTGAGGAACAATTCCGCACATCCACCCCACCTTCCCCCCCCCCCACCAAACTCCCTGAACCTCCTGTCCCTCACCTTCAATCTGTGCCCTTCCCCAGCCATCGAGGCAGAAGGATTCATTCCTGGTCACCCCTATCATTACCAATCCTGTGCTCTTGTGTGGAGGAGCGAAACTATTTCCACAAACTTAAAGCCATGGAGATGCACTGCACATAAGGAGACCCTTCAGTCCATCTTTTCCGTGCTGACCCAGATATCCTGAATTAATCCAGTCCCATTTGCCTGCATTTGACCCAAACCCCTCAAAACCCTTCCCATCATCATCCCCATCCAGGTGCCTTATCAATGTTGTAACTGTACCAGCCCCCACTGTTTCTTCGTTCCATAAACGCACCACCTTCTGTGTGAAAAAGCTGCCACCTAAGTCCCTGCAAAGTCTCATCATAGAATTGCTACAGATCATTGAGTCCACACCAAACCACCAAAGGGCACCTCAGCCAATCCCTGTATTTGCCATGGCTCATCCACCTAGCCTGCGCATCCCTGGACACCATGGTCAATTTAATATGGCCAGTATGTCTAATGAGCACATCTTTGCACTTTGGGAGGAAACCCACGCAGACAGGGTGGGGGGAGAACGTGCAAACTCCACACAGACAGTCGCCCGAGGGTAGAATCGAACCTGGGTCCCTGGCGCTGTGAGGCAACAGCGTTATCCACAGAGCCAGAACTCCATCCCCCTCACCTTAAAATTATGCCCCTCTAGTTTTGGACTCCCCCAAGCCCTGGGGGGTAAAGACCTTGTCTATTCACCCTATCCATGCA
>NW_026728190.1:252500-290000 GCF_030684315.1 Stegostoma tigrinum | reverse complement strand
GCAATACCTCAGTTCTGACCCTCTGACAGTTCTGCAACACCTCAATCCGCACCCTTCAATCAGGAGGCACTCCCTCAATTATGAGCCCTTTGTGGGTTCGTTCTGTGGCAATACCTCATTGCTGCAGTGTCAGTGCTGAGAGCGGGCCTTTTTATTCACTCATCAGTACCTAAGGCACTGGCTAATTGTCAGCAGCTCAGTTCTGAGGCAACGTCTCTTTGACAGAGTGTCAGCACCAAGGCAGACCCTCACTGTAATGGTGTCAGAATTAAAAGATTGTCATTTAGAGGGTCTAAGAAGTGGTGTTTCAGATCAGTCAGAGGGTCTATACTGAGGCATTTCAGATCAGTCAGAGGGTGCCTCATTTTAATGCAGTAAGACTTGACAGAATGCCTCATTGTCAGAGGGTCAGAGCCAAGTCAGTGCCTCATTATCAGACACAGTCCAAAGAGAGGGCCTTGATGTCAGTAGCTCTGTTATAAGGTGATACCTCATTGAAGGATCATTCTTGAGTGTGTGCCGCATTGTTCGTGGGTCAGTACGGAAGGAGTGCCTCAAAACTGGGGAGAGTCACGTAATTAGAGATTTGGAGCTGAGGTCAGTGCCTCATTGTTACAGGGTTAGTTCTGAGGCAGGCTCACATTGCTAGAGGGTTAGTTCTGAGTGAGTATATTAGTTGCACACAGTAAATACTGAGTCAGTACCTCAATGCATTGGGTTCAGAGTTGATGGAGTACAACATGATCAGAAGTTCAGTCCTGAACGATTGCAGCTCTGTCAGAGGGTCAGAACTGAGGGGGCTGTGCTTTACTGTCAGTGGATCAGTTCTGACACAGTACCTCATTGCTGGAGGGTCAGATCTGAATGAGTACCACATTGTCAGAAGGTCAGTACTCAGCCAGTGCCTCAAACAGAGAGTATCCATGCAAATAAGCAGTAAAAACACCCATGTAAATTAAATCTTAAAACACAGAGGATCCTGCAAACAAACCCTAAAACAGAGAGCCTCCTGGAAATAAACCCAAAAACACAGAATGCTCTGCAAATAAACTCAAAAACACAGATGGGACTGTAAATAAACCATGAGACGTGGAGCTCATTGTTTCAGGGGTTTTTTTAAACAAAGACCCAACCGTAACAAAATCATGAAATGAAAATCCTCCTGTAAATAAATGCTAAAACCTAGAGCTCACTGGAAATAAATCCTAAACTACACTGCTCACTGTAAATAAACCAGGCAGCCTTCTGAAAATAAACCTTAGAATACAGCCTTTTCATGTAAACCTTAAATCACAGAGCTCTTTGTAAATAACCCTAAAACACAGGCCTCATTGTAAATAAACCCGAAAACAGAGAACTCCCCCCCGCCAGTGTATAAGCACTGCAACACAGAGCCCCCTGTATAGAAGCCATAAATCACAGATCTACCCTGTAAATTAAGTCAAAAACATACAGGACACTGAAAAACACAGAGCCCCCTACAACTGTACACTCAAATACTCAGACCCCTTTAAAATGAACTCTAACACACATCCCCCACGAAGTTGAGAGGAAAAGACAGGGCTGAATAAAGCCGAAAACACAGCGCACCTCTTCATGCACCCGAATACTGAGCCGACCTGTGAACTATCTGAAAGACAGGGCCCTTCACAAATAAACCCTAAAAGACAGAGCTCGCGATAAATAAAGAGCGCCCTGTAAATAAACTCTAAAACACTGAGTAAAAACCCAAAGAACTGCGGATGTTGCAAATCAGAAAACAAATACAAAGTTGCTGCAAAAGCTCAGCAGGTCAGGCAGCATTTGTCAGCTGAAAAACAGAGCTAACCGGTTCCGGTTCGGTGACCCTTCCACAGAACCTCCCTCAGTTCTGCTGGGCTTTTCCAGAAACTTTGTTTTTGTTCCTGATTTGCAGCATCCGCAGTTATTTCAGTTTTCAATTCACCAGGCAGTCAGTAACATCAAATGGTTGTGTATCACATATTTACCAGTCAGACTCAAACACGCCAAACTCGTTCGCTCACGTGGTCTGAGAGAACAAGGTGTTGAGCCGGATGAACACAGCAGGCCCAGCAGCAGGAAGGCTGACGGTTCGGGCCGAGACCCTTCTTCAGAAAAGTGGTCACTTGTTAATCTTGTAACCTTTGGCCCTGAATATCCTGTGGTCTGCCCTGTTTACTCATATCGGTTAGCACTTAACAAGGCTTCCGGAGGCTGGCTGGTGTGTCTTTAGTGATACAGGGCCAATCGCCTTCAAATATCCTTTTGTGTGGTTTTTGTGTGACATTATATCATAAGCCTCTTCACTGTTGCACTGAAGGTCCTCTTTACCGAAGTACCCACAGCGCTCCATGTGACCACTATCGCGCTCTCATTCATTCATAACTTTACTGACCACTCACTAGGGTCCTCTGTTTACTGTTACGCATTTCATTCATTCATTCATGATCTTGCCATACTTTTCACTAATAAAGGGAGACTATAAATTAAAATGTTCCTTCCACGCATTACTGCCTTTTCACAGTTTGAACTCGTGTTGCTGACAGTGTCCAAACCTGTGTCTGCATCAGAGTCAATCCCTGACTATGTTAATTTTCTAATCTATTCAGAACAATATCTTCCCATCCATCGTGTCACCCGAAACTATGAATAATTATAATATTAATCAGCCCTCAACAAACGTCTCCCAGGACTTGAATAGCTGGCGGGACATCAAACAAGTTTCTGCTTTACCACGTCTCTGTTAGACACATATTGACTAGGGCCCGCGATCACTTTCAGAAAGTTCCTACTCTCTCTCAAAACAGCTCTTCCGTGAAATTGAGTGAGAAGAATGAGAAGGTCGGCAAGAGTGAAATCTCAAGTCCCGGCCGCGGTAATCAGGCCACTGACCTTTCTGCTGTCATCAACTGATTGTCAGCCCAATCAAATCACATCGGGTTGATAATCTTTCTGGTGTCGTCTAATTTTAAAAAAATAAAAAGGATCCACACCAGTCATTGCCCTATTTCAAATACCTCAGTCCTGTCCCTGTAATAGCCCTCAGTCCTGACCCGATTGGCAGTCAGACAACACTGCACGTCTACGGTACTGACCCTCTGACCATGAGGTACTCTCACAATGAGATGTTATTGTATAACATCCCATTGATTTCTATACTTCTACAAATTAAAGTCTTTCATCTGCCTACGCACAGGGATGCAGGCACTGCCCTGAAGCTTCCTGCCCAGCTAGGAATTCAGTGTAAAACTTTTGTAACTCTTTGTCTTCCCACACATCGGTATGCAGACACTGTCTTAAGCTTCCTGACTGAATACAATTAGAATTAAACTGTGTCAAATAGGGTTCGGTGGGGAACATTTGTAAAGGTGTGAAACTTCTAAAGCATGCAATTTCTGTCGCTGACAAAGGGGCCAGGGCACTGAATTTGTGATTTCAAGTTGCCAGTGTGTCTGGTTAGAACAATCTGTCCGGATAACAACTTGAAATCGCCTCATGCCATCAGCAGCCACTTCAAGAGCAATCGATACTATATCCTGTGAAAATGGGAACTGCAGATGCTGGAGAATCCAAGATAATGAAATGCGAGGCTGGACGAACACAGCAAGTCCAGCAGCATCCTGAGATGTGCTGTGTTCATCCAGCCTCACATTTTATTATCTTCGGGACTACATCCTGGTCTTTCATGTTCTTGATGTAATAATTGTTTGGTATCCTGTCTTTGTCTGTTGTAGTAATTATTTTAGGTATCATGTCATTGTAAAATGTGTAATTATTTTATGTATCATGTATTTTGTAAAGTATGAAGAGCGGGGACTGTCCGCTGCTCGGGGAGAATTACCTGCGAGACTCTGCGCTCTGTGCCGGGTTAAGTACTGTGATTCTCCACAGCTTGTACTTGCTTGGTAATAAAAGGATTCGTGTTTTCCGAAACAGGTCAGTGTCTTGTTATTGCAACAAATCCGTGAGGGTCTCCGAAAACGAACATGACAACAGTTCTGATTCTCTGACAGTGAGGTACTCCCTCAGTACTGACCCTCTGACAGTGAGGTTCTCCCTCAGTAGTGACCCTCTGACAGTGAGGTTCTCCCTCAGTACTGACCCTCTGACAGTGAGGTTCTCCCTCAGTAGTGACCCTCTGACAGTGAGGTTCTCCCTCAGTACTGATTCTCTGACAGTGAGGTACTGCCTCGGTACTGACCCTCTGACAGTGAGGTTCTCCCTCAGTAGTGGCCCTCTGACAGTGAGGTTCTCCCTCAGTAGTGACCCTCTGACAGTGAGGTTCTCCCTCAGTACTGATTCTCTGACAGTGAGGTACTGCCTCGGTACTGACTCTCTGACAGTGAGGTACCCCCTCAGTACTGATTCTCTGACAGTGAGGTGCTCTCTCACTCCAGTACTCTCACAGTGCTGCAATAACCATCATCCAATGGTACTCCCTCAAATCTGACTCTTTGACAAAGAGGCCCTGCCTCAGAACTGACTTGCTGACTGAGGTACTAACTCAATCCGACTAATTCGCAGTGCTGCAGTGGGAGCTGTGTTTTTTCATGTTGATTTACAGTGGGCCTTCTGTTTTAGGCTTTATTAACTGGAGGTCCTGTGTTTTGGGGTTTGTTTACAGTCGCCTCTGCGAGTTTATTTGCAGGAGGCTTAGTTTAAGGGAGGATTTGCAGGGGGCACTGTGTTTCAGGATTTATTTACTCAGAGCTCTATGTTTTACACTTTATTTACAGGGACTCTGGCTTTTATGGTTTCTTTTACATTTTATTTCCTGAATGACCCTTCTCAGGATTTATTTAAAGGGGTGTCTGTGCTTGAGAGCATATTTACAGGGTTAACAAGGTGTAGAGCTGGATAAACACAGCAGGCCAAGCAGCAGCAAATGAGCAGGAAGGCTGGCGTTTTGGGCGAGACCCTTCTTCAGAAATGGTAGGGGGAGGGGGATCTGAAATAAATAGGGAGAGGGGGGAGGCAGACAGAAAATGGATAGAGGAGAAGATCGGTGGAGAGGAGACAGACCAGCCAAAGAGGCAGGGATGGAGCCAGTAAAGGTGAATGTAGGTGGGAGTTAGGGAGGAGATAGGTCAGTCCAGGGAGGATGGACAGGCCAAGGGGGCAGGATGAGGTTAGTAGGTAGGAGATGGGGCTGGGTTTTGAGGTGGGAGGAATGACAGGTTAGGGACCCTGTACCCCAATGGTGTCAATGTGGACTTGACAAACTTCAAAATCTCCCCTCCCCTGACCGCATTCCAAAACCAGCCCAGCTGGTCCCTGCCTCCCTAACCTGTCCTTCCTCCCACCTATCCCGTCCTCCCACTTAATTTCTCCTCTATCCGTCTTCTATCGGCCTCTCCTCTCTCCCTATTTATTTCACAACCCCCTTCCCCTCCCCCATTTCTGAAGAAGGGTCTCGGCCCGAAACGTCAGCTTTCCTGCTCCTCTGGTGCTGCTTTTCCTGCTGCGTTCATCCAGCTCTTCACCTTGTGACCACAGTCACAATGATCTTTAATTGTAAACTAATCTGTCATATTATTTGATCTGTTAAGTGGTTCCCGTGCCTCCTATGGAATACACAGATGCTCTCCCTCAGCTCTGTCTCTGGGAATGCAAAGCTGCTTTCTTCCACGCTACCCTCAGAGATAACACCAGCTTTAAACCTAAGCCTAGCCTCAGCCCTAATGTTCACACTTGCATAAACATGAAACCTAGCCTCAGCCCTAAATCTTATTTACTGGGGGCTGTGCGTTTATGGTTATGTACTTTATGTACTTGAGCTCTGTGCTTTAGGTTTTATCTAACGTGGGTTCTGTGTTTAATAAGAACCAAAAGAACTGTGGATGCTGTAAATCAGGAACAAAAACAAAGTTGCTGGAAAAGCTCAGCAGGTCTGGCAGCATCTGTGGAGGAGAAAAACGAGTTCACTTTTCAGGTCCAGCAACCCTTCCTCAGAATGGAAGGGTACCCAGGCTCGAAAAGTTAACTCATTTTTCTCCTCCACAGATGCTGTCAGACCTGCTGAGCTTTTCCAGCAACTTTGTTACTGTGTTTAATAGTTTATTTACAGAAGGTTCTGTGCTCTAGGTTTTATTTACAGGAGGTTCTGTGTTTTCGGGCTTTTTACAAGGGACTCTGTGTTTTAGGAAAATTTACGAGTGGCTCTTTGTTCTGAGTTTCTTTTTTACAGTGATCTCCGTGTTTTCGGGAATATTTACAGTGAGCTCTGATTTAGAGCTTGTTTACAGAGGGCACTGTGTTTTAGGGTTTATTTACAGCTAGCTTTGCGTTAGGGTTTACTTACAGGGAGCTCTCTGATTGAGGGTTTGTCGGTAGTGAGATCTGTGTTTAGGGTTAATTTACAGTGAGATCTGTGTTTTTAGAGTTTATTCACAGGGTTTTCTGTATTTCATGGTTTATTTACAGGGTTTTCTGTGTCTTTGGGTTTGTTTACAGTGATCTGTGTTTTAGGGTTTATTTACAGTGAACTCAGCGTTACAGGGCTTATCTTCAGGGCCCTCTCTTTTTTGGGCTGATTTACACGGTACTCTGTGATTTAGGGCATATTTACCGGAAACTCTGTGTTTTAGGGTGTACACACATATTAGAGGGTCAGTATGGAGGGAGTGCCAGGCATCAGCCCTCACCCTAACCTCAGCCCAAACCCTCACCTTCACCATTGGCCTAACCCTAACCAGAACAGGAAAGAGCCTAAGGAGCCAAATTGTGGGCACGCACCCTTAAATGGAAGGAGAGGGGCACCTTCTTCCCCCTCTCCCCCAACCCGACCTACACCCCCACCCCCACACCCACACCCTATCCCATCCCCCATCCCAAAACCCTATTCACACTCCCCCTCTACTTTTTATTCTCAAGAGGAATCCAAAATTAGCGGTGTGCACCCATAATCTCTATTTCTGCGGGTGCGGGAATGCTAGATAACCCCCAGATTAGGGTTGCGCCAAAATAAAAGCAGCCTCTGGCACCCTCTCGCCGTGCCCCCCCACCCCGCAACCTGACCTTTATGATAAGGGGTGGGTGCCTTCCGCCTTTAAAGGGTTGGTTTGTAGGGAGGGCGGAGATGGGGAACCGATGCTGCCTTTCGGGGACCGAGCCGGCAGATCGCAGCAAAGATGAGCACCACCACGGGCGGGCCGCCAGGGGGCTGCAGTCAGAAGAAACATCGCATGGGCCCAAGCTGTGCCTGCCTTTTTGTGGGTTGCATGGAACAGTCCCTCTTCCGTAGTTACACTGGCCCTAAACCCACCTCTTCCTCCATAACATTAACGACTGTATCGGCGCTGCCTCGTGCTCCCACCAGGAGCTTGAACAGTTCATCCACTTCACCAACACCTTCCACTCCAACCATAAGTTCACCTGGACTATTTCTAATACCTGTTCACCTGGACTGTTTCTAATACCTGTCTCACCTTCCTGGACCTCTCTGGTCGGCAACCACCTAGAAACTGATATCTATTTCACCGATTCACACAGCTACCTAGAACACATCTCCTCCCACCCACCTTCCTGCAAAAATAACATCCCCTGTTCTCAATTCCTTCACCTCCACCACACCTGCTCCCAGGATGAGGCATTCCACTCCAATACATCTCAGGTTTCCTCATATTTCAAGGACCGCAAATCCTCCCCCCGATCCCCACAGTGGTCGAGAACGCCCTTGACCGCGTCTCCCACATTTCCCGTAATTCGTGCCCCCTCTCCGCAATAACAACCAAAACACAATCCCCCTCATCCTCACGTACCACGCCACCAACCTCCGGATCTAACGTATCATCCTCCAACCATCATCTGCAATCCGACTCCACCAAAGACATATCTCCCTCCCCACCCTTATCTGCTTTCTGTAGGGACCACTGTCTCTGTGACTGCCTTGTCTGCTCCGCACTCCCCTCCAGCCCCAATACACCTGGCACGTTTTTCCCTGCAACTGCAAGAAGTGCTACACCTGCCCCTACATCACTCCCCTCACTCCCCATCCCAGGCCCTAAGAACACTTTCCACCTCAAGCAGATGTTCACTTGCACATCTGCCAATGTGGTCTCCTGCATCCACTGCTCGCGTTGTGGCATCCTCTACATTGGGGAAACCAAGTGGAGGCTTGGGGACCGCTTTGCAGAATACCTACACTTAGTTCGCACTGAACAACTGCGCCTCCCAGTCGCGAACTGTTTCAACACCCCCTCCCATTCCTCAGACGACATGTCCATCTTGAGCCTCCTGCAGTGCCACAACGATGTCACCCGAAGGTTGCAGGAACAGCATCTCATATTCCGCTTGGGAACCCTGCGGCCCAATGGTGTCAATGTGGGCTTCATAAGCTTCAAAATCTCTCCTCCCCCACCGCATCCCAAAACCAGCCCAGCTCGCCCTTGCCTCCCTACCCTTGTCCTTCCTCCTACCTCAAGCCCCAACCTCCGTCCCCTACCGACTAACCTCATCCCGCTCCCTTGACCTGTCCATCCTCCCTGGACTGACCCAGCTCCTTCCTACATCCCCATCTACACTCACCTTTACTGGCTCCATCCCCACCTCTTTGACCTGTCTGTCTCCTCTCCACCTACCTTCTCCTCTATGCATCTTCTATCCGTCTCCCCCTCTCTCCCTCGTTATCTCAGAACCTCCTTCCCCTTCCCAATTTCTGAAGAAGCATCTCGGCCTGAAACATCAATCTTCCTGCTCCTCTGATGCTTGACCTGCTGTGTTCATCCACCTCTACACCTTGTTATCTCAGATTCTCCAGCATCTGCTGTTCCTACTATCTCTGCTAATGCAGAAAACTTGTTTGATATCCTGCAAGTTATTCAAGCCCTGGGAGACTGTTGCTGAGGGCTGATTAATATTATGCTTCTTCAAACGATGACACGATGGTATTGTTCTGAATAGGTTAGAAAATTAACATGTACTCAGGGATAGACACTGATGTAGACACACGTTTTGCAGCTGTCAGCAAAATAAAGCCGTGAGGATTAAAACTGTGAATGGACTGTAAATGGGGTGGAAGGAGCATTTTAATTCAGTCTCCCTTTCATAGTGAAAGGTATGACAAGATGGCAATTTTATGAATGAAATGCGGTAATATTAAACAAGGTACGCCAGTCAGAGGTCAGTAAAGTTATGGATGAATGAGAGCGTGAGAGCGCTAATATGTAGTGCTTGTGGGTACATTGGGAAAGAGGACCTTTAGTACAACAGTAAAGAGGCTTGCACCAGTAATTATTTACCAAAATTCACTGGAATCTGGGCTTGTTCCCGCAGATTGTAAACTTCCTTTTTAAACAGTGGTGTCACATTGGCTGTTTTCCAAAAAGCACGTAACTATAGGCCAGTTAGCTTAATTTCGGTTGTTGGGAGAATGCGTGAATCCATCATTAAGGAAGATAACAGCAAGACAACTGGATATAAATTGTCTCATTGGGAACAGCCAGCATGGGTTCATGAAGGGGAGGTCATGTTTAATTAATTTGGTGGAATTCTTTGAGGACATACTTGCATGGTGGACAATGGGGAACCTGTGGATATCATGTATCTGGATTTCAAGAAGGCATTTGACTGGATGCCAAGGCTGCGACATGAGATAAAGTTGCATGACATTACAGGTAATGTATTGGCATGGACAGAGGATTGATTGACTTGCAGAAAACAAAGAGTAGGGGTAAATGGGTGTTTATCTGGTTGGCGGTCAGTGGCTAGTAGTGTGTTCAGTGGCTAGTAGTGTGTCTTAGGGATCAGTGTTGGGACTGCAATTGTTTACAATTGATACAGATGATTTATAGTCGGGGATGAAGTGTGGTGTGTCAACATTGGCAGAAGACACTCAGATGAGCGGTAGAGCAAAGTGTGCAGAAGAACTGAAGGCCTGCAGATGGTTATACAGTCTAAGTGAGTGGGCAATGGTCTGGCAGATGGAGTACAATGTCAATAAATGTGAGGTCATCCATTTTGATAGGAATAACAACAAAGTAGGCTATGGTTCAAATGGTAAAAAAATTGCAGCATGTTACTGTGCAAAGTGACTTGGGTGTCGTTGTGCAGGAATCGCTCAAAGTAATATTGCAGCAGGTAATTATAAAGGCAAATAGAATTTTGTCTGTCATTGCGAGAAGGATGGAGTTTAAGAACAGGGAGGCTATGCTGCAGCTGTTTAGGGTCCTGATGAAGCTCCACCTGGACTACTGTGTGCAGTTTTGGTCTCCTGACTTGAGAAGGGATATACTCTCACTGGAGGGGGCACAGAGGAGACTGACTTGGTTGATTCTAGACTTGAGAGGGTTGGAATATGAGGAGAGACTGAGTTGGCTGGGATTATACTCATTGGAATTCAGAAGAATGAGGGGAGAGCTCATAGAAACATACAAGATTATGAAGGGAATAGATAAGGTGGAGACAGGGAGGTTGTTTCCACTGGCAGGTGAAACGAGGAGGAGGCGGGTATAGCTCAAAATAAAAGGAAGCAGATGTCAGACTGAGGACAGGAGGAACTTCTTCACCCAAAGGGTTGTCAATCTGTGGAATACCCTGCCCAGTGAAGCAGTTGAAACTACCTCGCTGAATGTGTTTAAGGCAAGACCAGATCATGTTATGAACATGAAAGGAATTTAGGTTTATGGTGAGCGAGTGGATGAGTGGAGCTGAGTCTCAAAAAGATCAGCCAGGATCTTATTGAACAGAGGGGCAGTCTCGAGGGGCCGGGTGGCCTACTCCTGCGAAGTTCTGATGTTTTTCTATTATAATGTTATAGAGCCTCACAGAAAAAGGAGATTTTAAAGCAATTGACCCTGAATTACTGAAGACGCGCCAGCCAGAGGTTCTGAGGAAGGATCACCTGACCCAAAACGTTAACTCTTTCTTTTCCCTCACAGATGCTGTCAGACTTGCTGACCTTTTCCAGCAACTTTGTATATTTTCCCTGATTTGAAGCATCCGCAGTTCTTCCGGTTTTTACTGTGTGTTTTTGGTATTTATTTACAAGGGGCTCTTTACTTACAGCCAGCTCTGTCTTTTAGGGTTTATTTGTAAGGGGCCCTGTTTTACGGATAATATCCAGGTCGGCCCGATGTTGGGGTGTATTGACAGGTGCTCTGTGCCTTCGGCTTGGGGTTATTTCCAGTGAAGCCCGCTTTTTACGGATTATAGAAAGGTGTTTGAGGGCGTCTGTGCAGGCGGCTCCGTGTGTGAGGGCGAGGAGTGCGGCTGAAGCTTGGTTTAGTTTGGGCCAGAGGCTCTGGTGAGTGCCGGATTGGGCGAGCGTGAGGTCTGAGCTTTTCCAGCAATTTTGTTTTTGTTCCTGAATTTACTGTGTCCACAGTTCCTTTTAGTTTTTACTTTTTTTTAGTGTTTATCTACAGGGGGCTCTGAATGTCAGGGTTTATACACTGCGGTTCCTGTGTTTTAGGCTTTATTTCACGGGTGCTGTTTGTTTTAGGAGGCTCTCTTCTTTCGTGTTCATTTACAGGGCCATCTGTGTTTGGGGTTTATTCACTGTGAGCTTATTGTTTTAGGGGTTATTTAGTGGGCTCTGTGTGTTCGGACTCAGATACGGGGGCTCTGTTTTCGGGATGAGTTGAAGGGGCCTTTTTTTTAAGGAGTTATTTACAGGGCGCTCTCTGTTTTAGGGTTGGACATCAGCGACCATCTCACAATGATCACTCCCACAGATCTGACCCGCCGACAGTCCTGCAATCTGTTAGTCCTGAGCATCTAATCATGCAGCACTCCCATCAATTCTGACCCTCTGATAAAGAGGCACTTTACAGATTTTGTCAAGTCCTGCTGAAGTTTCTGGGAGGACTTTTTCTGACACCTCAGAATTGACCCCTGACAATGTTGCACTCCCCCCTCACTAATGACCGCACCTGAGCTGCAATACCTCGGGGCAAACCTCCAAATTATGCAGCACCCATGAATTCTAAGCCCCTAAAATGAGATACTGCCTCAGTATTGACCCTCTGTGACTAATGCACCAAGTCAGAACTACCCTCCAGCAATGTGATGCACATCTGCCAATGTGGTATACTGCATCCACTGTACCCGGTGCGGCTCCCTCTACATTGGGGAAACCAAGCGGTGGCTTGGGGACCGCTTTGCAGAACACCTCCGCTCAGTTCGCAACAAACAACTGCACCTCCCAGTCGCAAACCATTTCCACACCCCCTCCCATTCTCTAGATGACATGTCCATCATGGGCCTCCTGCACTGCCACAATGATGCCACCAGAAGGTTGCAGGAACAGCAACTCATATTCCGCCTGGGAACCCTGCAGCCATATGGTATCAATGTGGACTTCACCAGTTTCAAAATCTCCCCTTCCCCTACTGCATCCCTAAACCAGCCCAGTTCGTCCCCTCCCCACATTGCACCACACAACCAGCCCAGCTCTTCCCCCCCTCCCACCAACTGCATCCCAAAACCAGTCCAACCTGTCTCTGCCTCCCTAACCGGTTCTTCCTCTCACCCATCCCCTCCTCCCACCCCAAGCCGCACCCCCAGCTACCTATTAACCTCATCCCACCTCCTTGACCTGTCCGTCTTCCCTGGACTGACCTATCCCCTCCCTACCTCTCCACCTACACTCTCTCCACCTATCTTCTTTACTCTCCATCTTCGGTCCGCCTCCCCCTCTCTCCCTATTTATTCCAGTTCCCTCTCCCCATCCCCCTCTCTGATGAAGGGTCTAGGCCCGAAACGTCAGCTTTTGTGCTCCTGAGATGCTGCTTGGCCTGCTGTGTTCATCCAGCCTCACATTTTATTATCTTGGAATTCTCCAGCATCTGCAGTTCCCATTATCTCCAGCAATGTGACCCTGCCTCAGAACTGACACTGAGAATGAGGCACTCCTTCAGCACTGCCTCTCTAATCATACATTACATTGAGGCATTCCTTGTGTACTGACCCTTTGAACAATCAGGCATTCCCTCAGGACTGACAGTCTGACGATTGTGCACTCCCTCAGTACTGGACCTCTGATAATGAGGCACTCCCGTAGTACTGACCTCTCATAGACCTGTAACACCTCAGCCCTTATGCTCTGACAGTGTTTCAATACCTCAATGCTGATCCCCTGACAATGAGGAGCTCCATCAGATTTGACCACCTGACAGAACTGCAATACCTCAGGTATTGCCCCTGTAATCAAGTGGCACTCCCTCAATTCTGACCCGATCACAATGAGGCTCTGCCTCGGTACGGAGTGTCTGAAAATGATGAAATCGCTCAGCACAGACCCTGCGACAATGAGGCCCTCTCTCATTCTGACCATCTCACAATGCTGCAGTACATCATTACTGATTGTGTAATGTGTGGGTCTCTCGCAATTCTGACCCATTTTTCATGAGGCACTGCGTCAGTTTTGACGCTGTGACAATAAAACAGTCCCACAGTTCTGATACGCTGACAGTGATTCAATACCTCAGTACTGAACCTCTGACAATGAGTCAGTTCCTCAGAACTGCCCCCCTGACAATAAGGGAACCCGTCATACTGACCCACTGCTTCTGAGGCCCTCCCTCCACACTGACATCCCAGTGCAAAACTATTTCAGTACTGGCCCTTGAAATGTGAGCAACTTCCTTAATTCTGTCCCCCTTAAATGGCAGCACTCCCTCAGCATTGACCCTTTGACAATAACGCACTCCCACATTTCTGACCCTGTGACAATGAGGCACTCCCTAACCCCTGATGCTCAGACAGCGCTTCAATACCTCAGGACTGATACTCTGGCAATGAGGCACTCTGTCAGGACTGACCCCAGGATAGAACTGTAATATGTCACAACTGACTTGATAATTGTTTAGCAGCCTCTCAGTCTGACCCCACTACAATGAGGCACTGGATCAGTGTGGACCGCCTCTGACAAATGCGCTCCATCAGAACGAAACCTCTCACAAAGAGGGACTGCCTCAAGACAATGCTGTGATTGACTCAATCCCTTAGCCCTGAATCTCTGATCATGTGGCTCTGTCTCAGTTCTGTCACCATTACCTTGAGACTTACCCTCCGTAATGTTCCTCTAACAATGAGGCACTTCCTCAAGACTGACCATCCAGCATGGAGTCACTGCCTCAGCACTGACCACTTGACAATGAGACACTGGTTGAGAACTGACCTGCTCACAGAGCTGCAATACCTCAGTACTGGCCCTCTCATCAAGGGACACTATCTGAATTCTGACACCTGCATAATGAGGCACTGCCTCAGCGTTCACCCTCCGACAAACTCCTGACGACCCCCTGTAAAGACTGACAGTCTCCTTGGACGTCCTATAAATACTGACAGTCTCTCCTGGACTCACAATGAACACTGACACACTCCCCAGGGACTCTTTGTAAATACCCACACACACACACAGGGACACCCTGTAAATATTGACACACACACACAACCTGTGACACCCTGTAAATATTGACACACGACCTGGTAATCCCCTGTCAATACCAACAGAGTCCCCGGGGACACACTGTAAATATTGACACATCTGTGTGACCCCCTGGAAATACTGACAAAGCTCCTGAAATCACCTGTAAAACTGACACACTCCGTGGGACGCCCTGTAAATATTGACACAGTCCCAGCAAATCCTGAAAATACTGACAGTCCCTGGGACCCTCTGCAAAGACTGACGCATTTCCCGGGGCCCCCTTTAAATATTGAAAAATTCCCGCGATCTACAGGGGTTCAGGGACTGTGTCAGTATTGACAGGGGCTCTTGGTGAGAGTGTCAGTATTTACAGGGTGTTCCGGGGAATTTGTAATTATTTACAGGTGCTCCCGGGAGTGTGTCAGTAGTTACAGGCGGTCCCATGGAGAGTCAGTATTTACAGGGCGTCTCAGGGACTGTGTCAGGATTGACAGGGAGACTTGGGGAGAGCGTCAGTAGTTACAGGGGGGCCCGTGGGCTTTTTTTTCAGCGGGTGTTAGGGAGAGCTACAGTATTTCAAGGTGGTCCCAGGGAGTGTGCCAATGTTTACAGGGATTCCAGGGGAGTGTGTCAGTATGCACCGAGCCCCTATAAATTCTGACACGCTCCGCAGGACTCCCTGTAAATACTGACATAGTACCTGAGAATCCCTGAAAATGCCACCACACTCCCAGGGACCCTCTGTAAACGCTGACACATTTCCCAGGGCCCGCTTTATACACTGAAAAATTCCCTCGGCCTCCTCTGTACACTGACACACATCCCCGGACCCTTGTACGTCTAGACACACTCTACACAACTAACCACAAATACTGGGATATCCCGTAAATACCGACACACACCTCACGACACACTGTAACTACTGTCACATTCCCTGGAATCCGCTGTAAATACTGAGAAACTCCCTGGGGCTGCATGTTAATACGGACACATTTCCCAGGGACCCCTCTAAACACGAACACATTCCCTGGGACTTCACCTAAACACTGACACATTCCACGGAACCCCCGTAAACACTGATAAACTCCCAGGACCCCCTGGAAATAATTACACATTCCCCATTCCCCCTGTAAATACCGATACACACGCCGGAACTCCCGTAAACACTGACACATTCCACCCCCGGATACCGATACTCTCCCTGGGACACCCTGCAAATACTGATGCAATCACCGGGACCCCTGTAAATTCTGTCACACTCCTCGGGAAGCCCTCTAAATACTGACATATTCCCTAGACACCCTTTAAATACTGGCAAAGTCCCAGAGAACCCCTGAAAATACTGCCACACTCCCCAGGACCCTTTGTAAATACTGATATATTCCCCGGGACCAGCTGCAAATATTGACACATTCCCTGTCCCCGCTTTTAGTACTGAGAAACTCCCTGGGACTCCCTGTATATAATGACACATTTCCCAGGGTCCCCTCGAAACACTGACACATTCCCCAGGAGCTCCTCCAAATACTGACACACAGCCCCACACCCCTGTACAGACAAACTCCCTGCGACCCACTGTAAATCTTGACATACTCCCTGAGACCCCCTGGAAATACCGACACACCACCCCTCCCGGGACCGCCTGGAAAGACCAAAACACTGTAGGGATTCTCTGATTCTATTCTCTGATGCCCTTGTCCTGTGAATGAATAAATAAAGAAACCTGGTGAAGCCGCCAAACAGCATAGCCAGCAAATGATAGACACAGCAAAGTGATCCCACCATCACTGGATCAAATCTGAGCTCTGCAGTCCTGCCACATCTCGTCATTTACTGTGGTGCACAATTAAACAACTGATTGGACGTGAAGACTCCACACATATCCCCATCCTCAATGATGGAAGAGCCCAGCACATCAGTGCAAAAGATAAGGCTGAAGTATTCATAGCAATCTTCAGCCAGAAGGACCAAGTGGATGATTCATCTCGGGCTCCGCCAGCATCACAGATACCGGTCTTCAGTAAATTCAATTCACCCCACGTGATGTCAGGAAACACTTGGAGACACTGGATACTGCAAAGCTCACAGGCCATGACAATATTCTGGCAATAATACTGAAGACTTGAGCTCCAGAACGTGCCGCTCCCCGTGCCAAGCTGTTGCAGTGCAGTTTCAACACTGGTATCTACCCGACACAGTGGAAAATTGCCCAAGTATGTGCTGTATTGCAAACATAGGACAAATCCAACCTGGCCATATACTGCCCCATCAGGCTGTACTCAATCATCAGGAAAGTGATAGAAGGTGTCAGTAACATTGTTATCAAGCAGCACCTGCTCAGCGACGGCCAGTTTGGGTTGTCAGGGCAGCTCAGCTCCTGACCTCATTACAGCCTTGGTTCAAACATGGACAACACAGCTGCATTCCAGAGGGGAAGTGAGAGCTCCAGCCCTTTACAACAAGACTACATTTGACCAAGTGTGGCATCAAGAAGCCCGAGCAAAACTGGACTCAATGGGTAGAAGGGGACAAATTCTCCACTTGCTGGAGTCATACCTGGCACGCAGGAAAATGAATGATCTTATTGGAGGTCAGATATCTTAGCTCCAGGGGATCCCTGCAGGAGTTTCTCGGGGCAGTGTCCGAGATATAACCATCTTCAGCTGCTTCATCAATCAACTTGCGTTGATCATAAGGCCAGAAGTTGGGATGTTCCTGATGATTGCACAATGTTCAGCATCATTCATGATTCCTCAGATCCTAAAGCAGTCCTTGTCCAAATGCAACGAGATCTGGGCAAGACCCAGGCTTGGTCAGACAAGTGGAAGTTACATTCACACCACAGAAATACCAGGCAATGACAGTCACCAACAAGAGACAACCCCCCCCCCCC
This sequence comes from Stegostoma tigrinum, assembly GCF_030684315.1. Lineage (NCBI taxonomy): Eukaryota > Metazoa > Chordata > Chondrichthyes > Orectolobiformes > Stegostomatidae > Stegostoma > Stegostoma tigrinum. The sequence goes on along the minus strand of NW_026728190.1, from coordinate 272,736 downwards.
GCCCCCCGCCGACAAACAATTTGTTACATTCACTGCATCCCACACTGTCACCGTCGTGGGGGTGAGCTTTGAACAAAAACTGAACCAGACTCACCACATAAACACAGTGACTACAAGAGCAGGTCAGAGGTGAGGAATGCTGCGGCGACTAACCCACCTCCTGATTCCCCAGAACGTGTCCACTGTCTACAAGGCATAAGTCAGGACTGTGATGGAATGCTCCCCATTTTCCAGGATGGCCGCAGCTGTAACAACATGCAAGAAGCTTGACTCCATCCAGGACAAAGCAGCCCAGTTGACTGACACGACATCGACAATCATCCACTCCCTCCACCACCAATGATGAGCGGCCTCAGCAGCACTGTGTACGATCTACAAGATGCATGGCAGAAATTCGCCAAAGCTCCTCATGCAGTACCTTCCAAACCCATGACAGCTTCCATCTCGAAGGACAAGGGCATAAAGTACACGGGAACACCTCCTTCTATCCCACTCCAAGCCACTCGTGATTCTGATTTAGAAATATATCCGGAATCCTTCACTGCGACTGTTCAAAAGATGGGAATTCCCTCCCTCATGGCACTGTGGGGGCAACCCACAGCAGGCGAACTGCAGCGGTTCGAGAAGGCAGCTCACCACCAACATCTCCAGGGCAATTAGGGATGGGCAATAAATGCTGGACCAGTCAGTGACACACACATCCAACAAATAATTGAAGAAACAAACTCTTATTAATTAGTGACTTTTCACAGTCTCACAGCCAGCCATGCCTCATATACACACATCTTAGTGACAATGTGGTGACCGTAACCAGACCCACAGTGAGCCTGGGCTCATCCACACTCCTCCCAGTCACATTTCTGATTTGAAAAATACACCTTTTTCACAAGAAATCTCTTTGTATTTGTACAATGTCACAACTGCAGTTGCGTTCTGTCCAGCTGCATATCAAATAAACAAATAAAGCATTGGACTTTGGCTCCACCCAATGAACCAAAGACCTCTCTTAGACATACAACAAAAATATTTACATACATGTGAGACACGGGGAGGGTCCGAGAACTGAATGGACCCTCATTTACCTTCAGCAGGAAAACCTCAGACAGTGGTCCTTCCCGACTGTGCCTCGGCAACAGCAGCCCCATCGTCCCAGTTATGCCCCAAGCTTTTAGTGCATCCCAGTTATGCCTCGTGGACACACCACCTGGTTACTGACAGGGAGCCTGGCAGCATCTACACGCTTCCGCGTCATGATGCGGTGACTGTAAATGGTCTCACAGTGGCCCTGGCCTCATTCGCACAACTCACAGGAAGTCCTACTTGACTGTAAACGGTCTGACAATTGCCCTCACCTCATTGACACACCTCCAGTAATTATACAGGGACACAAAACAGTCTCACACCGAGCATGGCCTTATTTACACTCCTCCCAGAAACTAAACAGTGATTGTAAACAGTATCACAGTGGGCCTGGCCTCATCTCCATGCTTCCGACTTACTGTACGGTGACTGTGAACAGTCTCACAGCAAGTCTGTCCTCATCCGTGCACCTCCCAATAACTATATGCTGAAGGTAAACATTGAGCCTGGCCTCATCCACACACTCCCTGTAGCTCTACGGTAACTGTAAAAGGTCTCACACTCAGCCGAGAGAGAGTAGGAACTGCTAATGCTGGAGTCTGCGATAACTAGGTGTGGGCTGGATGAACACAGCACGACAGGCAGCATCAGAGCAGCAGGAAAGCTGATGTTTCGGGTTTCACCCACAGCCACTTCCAGGGCAGTGTCCTGTGGCACAGGCCAACAAGGTGCACATAAACAATCTGACAGGATTCTCACCACCCGCCAATCTATGTTTTGTTGTTTGTTGGAAAGTTCTGATGATGACACATTGTACCAAATGACTTTGTCAGTCTGCTCTGGGAACTACACGACAGGATCCAGCCTCTCCTTTTCCCACAGGGTCTCGAGCACGCTGCGTGCTGACCACGACCTGATGGACTGGCGGTCAGAGGTTTGTTTCTTTGCAAATTTCACAACAAAGGACATATGTTATAGAACGGTCCAAATACTTGGAGCTTTCCGTGGCAGAGAGGCCAGTCCCTTCGTTCGCAACACTGGGATCAGGTCGTACCTCAGTACCTAGTGACACTTGGTCTTTACGTACTGAGAGTCTACACACAGCTTAATGCACAACAAGGTGGACATCAGGATGAGGGTGATATTGGGTCCGTTCTTCCCCCACTTAGCCAGAGCTTAGTACATGGAGTTGTTGCAGACACGGTCTATCTTAGGCTTCCAGTAGGAATGGAAGATGGCTCGGATGAGGGAAACAGTGCAGTGTGGGTGATGGGCCAGAACTGTGCCATGCACAACAACAGAGAGAGTGCCTCACACCTGATGACCAGGATTTTACCCACAATGTGCACCTCCCAAGGCTTTCTGCACGCCCCAGGCTCTCTGAACTGTGTGTCCAGCACTTTTGGGTAATCTGCCCTGACGGTGAAGGGAATAGAACATAGAACATAGAACATAGAACAGTACAGCACAGAACAGGCCCTTCAGCCCACAATGTTGTGCCGACCATTGATCCTCATGTATGCACCCTCAAATTTCTGTGACCATATACATGTCCAGCAGTCTCTTAAATGACCCCAATGACCTTGCTTCCACAACTGCTGCTGGCAACGCATTCCATGCTCTCACAACTCTCTGCGTAAAGAACCTGCCTCTGACATCCCCTCGATACTTTCCACCAACCAGCTTAAAACTATGACCCCTCGTGCTAGCCATTTGTGCCCTGGGAAATAGTCTCTGGCTATCAACTCTATCTATGCCTCATTATCTTGTATACCTCAATTAGGTCCCCTCTCCTCCTCCTTTTCTCCAATGAAAAGAGACCGAGCTCAGTCAACCTCTCTTCAGAAGCTAAGCCCTCCAGTCCAGGCACTATCCTGGTAAACCTCCTCTGAACCCTCTCCAAAGCATCCACATCTTTCCTATAATAGGGCGCCCAGAACTGGTGGAATGAAGGATCATTCAGGCCAGATCCCAAAGAACATGGCCTCACTCTTGTCTCGATTTACCGTGGCTCCCGAGGCCAGTTTGAAAGGGTCACAGATGCTCATGAACCTGCGCACTGACACTGGGGCTGAGCAGAGATTGGTGACATCGTTATCGTACAGGGACGCTTTGACCTGCAGGCCCGCTCTACCTGGAATAATCACACTTCTCAGGCTCACATCCTTACTGATGGACTCAGCAAAGGGCTGAGAGAGTGGGCAGCCCTGCCAGACCCTGGATCTGATGGGTAAGCTCTGTGATTCCCATACGCAGATTGAGACTGCGCTCATGATGTCGGTGTAGATCTGTCGGGCCCAATTGCAGATTCTCTCCCCAAAGCCCATTTTAGAAAGCACATCCCACATGTTGGTCTGCAATATCCTGCCAAAGGCCTTCTCTTGGTCCAGGCTGATGAGGCAGGTATCCACCCCTCTGTTCTGCCTGCCGGTGATCGTATCCCTCGGAGCGCGAGGCTCTCAGAGATCGTCCTGTCCCCTGCAGCACAGGTTTGGTCAGGGTCAATCACCAATCGCAGAGCAGACCTGACCCAGTTACAAATGACTGAGACAGGATTTTGTAGGCTACATTCGCCAATTATATTGGTCGCTGCTTTCTAACTTCCTCCCTCAATCCCTTCCACTTGCAGGTCAGGGTGATGATACCATTCCTCATGGATTCGCTCATAGTACCTGACAGAAGCATACTGTCGTACAGCTCCAGCAGGCCCTGGCCAATCAACTCCCAAAGAGCTGAATACAACTCCGCTGGAAAGGCATCACTTCCCAGAGTTTTATTCTTTTCTAAGGACTCGAAGGCCTTCTCCAGCTCATCCAGAGATAATGGTCGGTCCAGGCTCTCCTGCTTGGTGTTGTCTAAGACCCCCAGGATCGAGGACAGGAATGGCTGGGTGTCATTGCGCTGGCTGTGGTCATCGTGTCATACGGACTGGCTTAAAAGGATTTGCTGAGCTTCAGGATGTCAGATTGAGACAAACTTATCGAGCTCTGTTCATCCTTCAGGCTGCTGAGCACAGAGCTCTCCTTTAGCATCTTCAAGAAGAAGGAATGTGAACACATCTCATTAGGTCACATGCAGCTTTAAAGGACACTGATTTGGCCTCCATTGGAATACTGTATCTAATTCCAGTCTCCCTGCTGTAGGAAGGATGTTGTGAAACCGGAAAGGGTTCAGAAAAGATTTACAAGGATGGTGACTGGGATGGAGGGTTAAAGCTAAAGGACGAGGCTGAATAGACTGGGTCTATTTTCCCTGCAGCATCAAAGGCTGAGGGATGACCTGATAGAGATTAGTAACCGCATGAGAGGCATGGATAGGGTTTCTCGACATTGTCTGTTCCCTGGGGTGGGAGAGTCCATAACTGGAGGGCAGAGGTTTAAAGTAACAGGGGAAAGATCTAAAAGGGATTTAAGGTACATTATTTTCATGCAGAGGGTGGTGTATGCATGAAATGAGCTGCAAGAGAGGGGCCTGGAAGCTGGTACAATTTCAACATTTAAAAGCCATCTGAATGGGAAAATGAATAGGAAGAGTTCAGAGGGATATGGGCCAAATGCTGGCAAATGGGACTACATTTATTTAGGATATCGAGTCAGCATGAACAAGTTGGACCAAACGGTCTGTTTCAGTGCTGTCTGTCTCTGACTGTTATTCTCTCTTGCTCCACAGTGCAGACCCTGAACCGCAAGCTTATCTTGGAGGCCTCCAAGGCAGAGAGTGGGGCTTGCTGCCTCGACACCTCCTGGGGCTCCTTCGTGACATTGACCCGATTGTCTGGAGTAAGAGTAGGTTTTGCGCGGGTTTCTGGAGTTTGAACAGTTTTGCCCAACTCTCTCTCACCTTCTGAACACTTTTCAGGACAAAGAACTTCTTGGTGCTCCCTTTGACTGCCTCCCACCAAGTGCAAAAACGGTCTTCATCGTTCTCCAACCTGTGTGCTCTCTTTTGAGCTTCTTAATGATTTTTCTGGGGTTAGCAGTTTCACATTCAGCTTCCACTTTCCCTTGCCAGCCCGCTGGTCATCCTGTAGGTGACAGTCAGCCAGCAGGAGGCAGTAGTCAGAGAAGAACGCCGGCTTGACTTCAATGGATATGATCGAGGACGTGTGGGCGCAAACAGGAAATCTATCCAATGGGTGTATAGACCCGTCTGGCTATGACCAGGCGTTTCTACTCTATGCTCAGTCTGCAGGGGTGCTGAAGATGTTATGCAGCTTGGCAACTTTAACCGTTTCCATCAGAAATCTGGACGTCGAGTCCAGTTCACTGTCATACCCTCCATATTGTTCATTCGTGCCGATGATGCAGCTGAAGTCTCTGGCCAGAATGACTGGCCTGGACATCACCAGCAGCAGTGGAAGCAGGACGGCCAACCCCTCACTCTTTCCCAGTGGGGTCTCCATGTTAATTACTCCGGGAAGCGTTTCTCTCTGAGCCTGGCCTGATCTACACATCTCCCACGAACTATATGGTAACTGTAAACAGTCTTAAAGTGAGCCCGATTGATTCACCCTCCTATCAGTAACTTGCCAATGATTACTGCCTGTTTCACAGTCAGTCTAGTCTGATCTTCTCTTCCTCTGAGTGAATCCTTTCTGTCCCCTTCCATTCACCCCGTGCCTTTGCGACTACAGCCAGATTCCCCTTCAGGCTGCATTTCATTCTCCTCACTGTCTCGGTGCTGCCACATACATCACCTGTCTCTCCATTTCCCTCTGTAAGAGTTCTTGTGAAACCCATCCCCCTCCCTGCCCCACCTTCCAGCTGCAATGTTGGAAGATCACCACATTGGGCATTGCCATTAGTGCTCCAGCTCATTCATATTTCTTCACAAAACAGAAACACAACTCATCAACAAGAATAAGTGGCAGGCAAATGAGATACATCATACATCTAAAAGCAGTTTGTTGTTTAAAAGTGGAACTAACTTTAATTTGTATGCGTACAATAGAATCAGGAAGAATAATACATATATAGCATGCAACTCATTTCACTGAACACATTTGTGCAAATAAATAATATCTCTGCAGTTCAACCAATTCCAACAGCATAACATTAGAGACAGAACATTTGGAAATGATACAGAAATTTCAGATACTAATGGTTTAAAGAGGAGTACAGATTAAGATCGGGGAAACTGAACATGGTGTACACACAAAAATCCATTTCGCAATTGCAATGCCTCATTCAGGCAATTACATCTCTCTCCCTCAGTCTCAAACGGTCTTCTTCCCATTCGATTTTCTTCAACTCTCTGGGCCACCCCCAATAAGCAGTTCCCTTCCCTCCCCAGTTTAGCCTCATGCCTTCCTTTACACTGGTATGGAATGGTATCTTTCTAGTACGTTTGATTTTCAATGAACACACCGCACTGGTTTGTGACCAGGTCGGCCAGTTGAACCTCTCAGAATATGAGTTGCCTGATTGTTCCATATTAACAGCCCAAATCAGGGAGCCCTGGCTGACAGATAAGAAGTGTGAGGGTCAGAGATGCTGACACCCTGGCAACTATCTCTGAATGAGGCAGTGCTAAAGTTGAAGACAGTTCATTTGTAAATAAAAGTTGAATTGGAGATCGACACTGGCCTCAGTGTATTTAAAATACATCTCCAGCACTGGGTTTGAATATTATTGTTATCCTTTTGTTATCAAACATCTCTGTGTGCAGTGATCAGCAGGGTTATAACATGGAGATGTGGGAACAGGATTGTTTAGATTCCCTCCAGTGTGGAAACAGGCCCTTTGGCCCAACAAGTGCACACCAAAAGTTGGAGCATCCCACCCAGACCCACGCCCCTGAACACTATGGGCAATTTAGCATGGCCAATCCACCTAGCATGCACCTCTTTGGACTGTGGGAGGAGACCGGAGCACCTGGAGGAAACCCACGCAGACACAGGGACAAGGTGCAAATTCCACACAGACAGTTGCCTGAGGCTGGAATTGAACCTGGGTCCCCAGTGCTGTGAAGCTGCAGTGCTAACCACTGAGCCACCGTGCCGCCCCATATCGTGTTGCTTTTGCACAAACTTTGACAAAGAGGAAAAGGCCACTGATAATGGGAACTGCAGATGCTGGAGAATCCAAGATAACAAAGCGTGGAGCTGGATGAACACAGCAGGCCAAGCAGCATCATAGGAGCACAAAAGCTGACATTTCAGGCCTCGACCCTTCATCAGAGAGGGGGATGGGAGAGGGAACTGGAATAAATAGGGAGGGGGGGGGGGGTAGATGTGGACCGAAGATGGAGAGAAAACAAGATAGGTAGAGAGGAGAGTACAGGTGAGGAGGGAGGGAGGTGATAGGTCAGTCCAGGTCAAGGAGGCAGGATGAGGTGGTAGGTAGGAAATGGAGGTGTGGCTTGAGGTGGGAGGAAGGGATGGGTGAGAGGAACAACAGGTTAGGGAGGCGGAGACAGGCTGGGCTGGTTTTGGGATGCAGTTGGGGAGGGGGAGATTTTGAAGCTTGTGAAGTCCACACTGGTACCATTGGGTTGCAGGGTTCCCAAGCGGATGAGGAGTTGCTGTCCTTGCAACCTTCAGGTGGCATTATTGTGGCACTGCAGGAGGCCCATGATGGACATGTCGTCTAAGGAATGGGAGGGGGAGTTAAAATGGTTCGCAACTGGGAGGTGCAGTTGTTTGTTGCGAACCGAGCGGAGGTGTTCTGCAAAACGGTCCCCAAGCCCCTGCTTGGTTTCCTCAATGCAGAGCGGGTCAGGAGTGAGGGGGCAGGTCACTGTGAGGGGGGTCAGGACTGCAGGGGCAAGTCACTGTGAGCGGGTCAGCACGGAGGGGTAGGTTGCTGTGAGCGGGTCAAGACTGAGGCAGCAAGTTGCTGTGAGCGGGTTAGGACGGAGAGGGCGAGTCCCTGTGATTGTGACAGGACTGAAGGGGCGAGTCGCTGTGAGCGGGTCAGGACTGCAGAGAGAAGTCGCTGTGAGCGGGTCAGGAGTGAGGGGGCAATTCGCTGTGAGCATTTCACTGAGTCACTGCATCCCTGTTCCCTCCGTCACTGCATCCCTGTTCCCTCCGTCACTGCATCCCTGTTCCCTCCGTCACTGCATCCCTGTTCCCTCCGTCACTGCATCCCAGTTCCCTCCGTCACTGCATCCCAGTTCCCTCCGTCACTGCATCCCAGTTCACTCCGTCACTGCATCCCATTTCACTCCGTCACTGCATCCCATTTCACTCCGTCACTGCATCCCATTTCACTCCGTCACTGCATCCCATTTCACTCCGTCACTGCATCCCATTTCACTCCGTCACTGCATCCCATTTCACTCCGTCACTGCATCCCATTTCACTCCGTCACTGCATCCCATTTCCCACAGCCACTGCATGCCATTTCACTCAGTCACTGCACGCCATTTCACTCAGTCACTGCATCCATGCTGCATGGTCCATGCAATGTATAAATGTGGCATAAAATCCTTACTTGGATGTTCATTTCCTCTTGTAATAACATGTGGCATCATGAGCATCCTTAATCACTTGCATTTAAACGGAAAGCCTGGTCCAAACACCAGATAACATGACAGTCCGAACAGAACGCATTTTCCAATGCTTTAAACATAGAGTCATGTGTGTCTCAGTGAATAAAAATCCTCATTTCACCGCAATTAAATCTCATAATAAAGGGAGTATGTCTGAAACTTGTCTCATCCGAAGGAAAACAGACTTGCTCCAGGAAAGCTGCTAAAATATCTCAACAAAAATATATATGAAATGATTCTAGAAATTTCTGCAACACAAAGATCAAAGGAAACAATAGTTTGATGAACACACTGTCAAGTGTTGCACTTACACATCACATTTTGGAAAACAAACCACACTGATTTTCGACTTTATAAAAAAAATTGTTCCAAGTCTTCATTATGCAGCAGAGAACTGAAAAGGTGTAGACTTTTAACCTGCATAGAAAGTATGTGCGGAAGTTAAAACAAACAAAAAAAAGCCACTTCTGTCCTAAAAAGACAATATTATATTACAAAAAGGCAGGGAATTTGGAGAATGCAGCATCATGCTTCCTGCAGAGATCAAGTTTTGTCTGTGTCGTAAAAAACAAAAGAACTGTGGGCACTGTAAATCAGCAACAAAAGCAGAAGTTGCTGGAAAAGCTCAGCAGGTCTGGCAGCATCAGTCAAGAGTGAGATCTGAGGAAGGGTCACAGGACGCGAAACATTAACTCTGACATTGTCTACGTCATAGTGAGTTATGTCTCTTGCTTCAGCAAAATCCAACCAACTCTGAATGAAAATCAATGCTTAAGAAATATCCAAAACATCCGCTGTCCCCGTTGTGGCTTCCTCTACATTGGGGAAACGATGCAGAGGCTTGGGGACCGCTTTTCAGAACACCTACGCTCAGTTTGCAGTAAACAACTGCACTTCCCAGTCACGAACCATTTCAACTCCCCCTCCCATTCCCGAGAGGACATGTCCAACCTGGGCCTCCTGCAGTGCCATAATGACGCCACCCGAAGGTTGCAGGAACAGCAACTCATATTCTGCTTGGGAACCCTGCAGCCCAATGGTATCAGTGTGGATTTCACAAGCTTCCAAATCTCCTGTCCTGCCACTGCATCCCAAAACCAGCCCAGCTCGTCCCCGCCTCCCTAACCTATTCTTCCTCTCACCCATCCCCCCTCCCACCTCATGCCGCACCCCTATTTCCCCTCATCCCGCTCCCTTGACCTGTCCGGCCTCCCCAGACTGACCTATCCCCTCCCTGCCTCCGTACCCATACTCTCCTCTCCACCGATCTTCTCCTCCATCCATCTTCCATCCGCCTCTCCCTCTCTCCTATTTATTTCAGAACCCGCACCCCCTCCCCATTTTCTGAAGAAGGTTCTCGGCCCGAAACGTCAGCTTTTGTGCTCCTAAGATGCTGCTTGGCCTGCTGTCTTCATCCAGCTCCACACGTTGTTATCTCGCATTCTCCAGCATCTGCAGTTCCCATTATCTCTCCAAAACAAAGGCTGCAGTCTTTCAAAACCCAATCTCAGATTTTGCAGATCGTCCTCACCCTGAAAAAATACCAAATATGTATGAAGAGGAAAACTGGAGGTGAAACCATTCAAAAATTTTTCATTGGCACAACAAATGTTCCAACTGTAAAAGCAGGTTAAGCACCTGTATATAAGGAAACTTTAAACAGACACTTACAGCCAACAAATGTGAGAAATATCCATTTCTTGCTGGATGACCAATTTTGCTGTTGGGAAAATAGGCCTAGGCTTAGCAATGTACATTCAAACAAGATAGCAACCTCTCAGATCTCAACACTCACAGTCGTAGAGTTCTGTTTTCACAGGTTGGAGTATAATAGCATCAAGCACAATACACCAAATCTTCTTTGGTACCTTTTCCTTCCATAAAACTGCTTTTAGTAGATGCGCACAGAATTCATTTTATACACATTGAACAGTTGCTAAGTTCAAGATGCCAGTTCCAGCACTTGGGCTTGCATCTGCTTCATCATCAAAACAGAGCAAAATAAAGACCCACTCCTTGTAAGTCACGTTTTCCATTTTTAGTGACAAGGTGAAGTGCGAGAACTGCTCACTTGATGTTAAAAACTCCTAAGTATGTACCTATATATTTCAATTCTGTGAAATATGTGGAATGAGTTCGAGAGAAGGATTAATTTTGTTGCGCTGGGAGAGAGCTGGGACAGATAAAATAGGTTGAATGGCCTCCTCCCATGCTAAAAATGTCCATAACTGTTCTTGGCCCTGCTAAATTGAAGTGGCCATCCTTTCATTGTGACTGTGAGACGCAGCATGTTACGATAGATGGCATAATGAAGAAATCCTTTGTTATTCATGAACTTTTCAGCACTCGGCATTCTTCCGAAGTCAAATGTTCGATATGTACCTGTTGCACTGACTTGGTTCCAAACAGTTATAATGTGGAGGTGCTGGTGTTGGACTAGGATAGACAAAGTCAGAAGTCACACGGCATCAGGTTATAATCTGACAGGTTTATTTGAAATCACACAAGCTTTTGGAATGCAGTCCCTTCATCAGGTGCGGTCAGAGAGGAAAACACAGACACACAATTGATAAGCAGACAGATCAAAACATCATACAACTGGTGTGAGTGGAGTGTCAGATAATAAGTCTTCATCCAGGATGTTTGTTTGTTTGCAGATATTTTGTTGAAGAAACACACAACTTGTAGTTACAGTCAGTGTGGTATCTTATAAATTCCTGCTTTTGAAATAAAGGTTAAAACTCTAAGACAGATTCTGAACACAAGCCTCGAAACTACAAGTCAGAGTCTGACCTGAGATGTCACCTTTTGGACATTCCTGTTGCGCTGCCTGATTATCATGACAGCACAGCACTGACATTGACTTTATAAACGCTTTACTTGCCTCTAACACTCTTGGTCACCTGTATAGAGTTATTATCTGACACTCCACTCACGCCAATTCTATGATCTTTTGATCTCTCTGCTGATAAGCTGTGTCTCTCTGTGGTCACCTCACGAACTGCACCTGATGAAGGGGCTGCACTCCAAAAGCTTGTGTGATTTCAAATGAACCTGTTGGACGACAAGCTGGTGTCATGTGACTTCTGACTTCAAACACTTATAGAATGTGTTTTCAATCCTATCGTGACTTGACAATAAGTCAACTTCTTAAAATTTATAAAATGAGAATGTCAAGTGAAGTATGTCTAACCTTGAGCGCTTAAAAAAGGAAATATTACAACCATCGTCTAGTCAGACAGTAAAGACAGAAGGAATGATTTCATCGACTGTGTCTGACACCACACAATTAATCCCCCTGATGGAAGAAAGGTTGGCTGCGTTCTGTTTCTTCAGGAACATCCAGCTAATACCACCTTACTACTGCTTTTTTTATTCATCTGGTGTTCCATCTAATTCCTTGCAGTCTTGGTCAAACCTTCATGTAATTTATTTAAATTTTCAATAAAATAAATTTAACTTTATATTCCACAATTTTAACATCTCCTTTTAAGGTTTGAACGGTTCACTTCGTACACTGCACATGTTGTGTCAATAATTGGAGAACATGGTGGAAAAATCAAGATATATTGACAAGTAAACAAATGGCTAACTTCTGTTTCCTTGTCAGTCATGCCTTTTGAACAGAACGTAAAGTTGCGCAACTATGTAGAGATAACAATTTAAAACTGGGAAGACCACTTTGTGGTCCCCACACCAATCTCTATTCACGACCTACTGATTGCATTACTCCGCCTTGGCAACAATGTAATATTACACTTGTCTCAGCACAACCTTGGCATCTTGTTTATCCCATGATGAACGTCCAACCACACATTCATGCAATCCCTAAAGCTGTCTCTTTACATCTTTTCAATCCTGCCTACATGTCTTTTGTCTCGGCTCATTAGCAGTGAAACCTTCACCTGGAACTACTTCACTTCTGGACCTGACAATTCCAATGCATTCCCTGATGGAGACCCACATTTGTCCATTGAACACTTGAGGTCGTCTAAAACTCCACTGCCTGAGTCTCAACTTGAACCAAATCCTCTTCTCTGTACTTTCTACCTGACTGATACTATTAACAGTAATTTTATTAAATTCTCAGTTTTGTTTACAAATCGTTACTTGGCTATGCCTATCGCTATTTTGGTAATCTCCACCAGTCCAACCATACTTCAGGATATCTGCACTCGTCTAATTATGTCCTCTTGCCCACTCTTGATTTTAAACGGCCCACTACTAGTTGCCAAACGTTTAATTGTGTCGGCTTCAAACCCAAGAAGAGACTTCCTACACCTTCAGCGAGCAAACTCACATCCAGAACCTCAACCCAAGCAACAAATCCTCTCAAAACTCGCTAACTTCCTACACCTCTTAGCCTCTGGACATTTCCTCTTTTAAGGCACTTTTTCAAACAATCCTCTTTCATCAAGCTCTTGATCATCAGAACTAACAACTTAATAAGGCTCAGTTGTATTCTGGGATCGTTAATACTCCAATCAGACGCCTTCAAAGTTTCCCTCCATTAAAGAGATTTTATAAGTGGTTGAAGTCATTGCCAAGCAGAGGGGGACGAATTGGGGAGTTATTTCAAAGAGCTACGATATGCCAAACGACCTCCTTCCACACTGGCCAACTCTGATTGTACAAAAACAAAAATGATTTTCAGACTTGGGAAGATCCCTCAAAAATGTCACAAGAAACCAGCTTTTGGGCAGAGTCGAGCTGCTGAGATGATAGACCAGGATTTAGGGGTACCAGGAGTGATAATATGCTGAACACAATCAAATTTTGAGGTTGTAGAATGATGTGGTCTTCGGCATTTTTGACACTTGGACCGTTTTCCTTCCTTTCCACAGAACAAGTCAAATAGCGGCAGCACAATGTTGCATGGCCGCTCAAGCTTGCTCCACCGTCGATGATGATTGTGGCTGGTCTTCCACATCAATTCAACTTTTGCTCATATCTCATCCTCTTTTCATAACATCGATCTATTCACGTGTCGTATCCCTCTTGCTAACTTAAATGAGAATTCATTCCAATCAATGAACTCCTAACGCTGACCCACCCCAGGTCAAAAAATTCAGCTGAGATCAGGAACTGATCTCGCCTGTATGGCTGAGCTGGCTTTTAAAAAGTTTGCCGGTGAGAGAGTCCCAGTGAGAAACATTCATTAAAAAAAAATAATTGCATGGATTGCTCTCCAATCCTAAACTCTATTCAAATTCAGTTGGTTTGTGATGCAGAGTGATGCCCTGCACAGAGGGCTCAATTGCCACACCAGTGAGCTGACCACAAAGGGTCTTCGCCTCAACCCCTCTACATCCCTGAGGCATGGTGATCTTCAGGTTAAATCATAACCAGTTGTCTCTCTCTAAGGAGTCGCCAAATGGCGTGCTAAGACTTTACCTTTAACCCTGATAACATGGCAACAAGCAGATAACTCAGCTGATGTCACTGACTAATAGAATCCTCAACTATACTAATATGAACGATGTGATATCATCAGAAGGCATGCTCAACTCAGTTTTAATTTGCAAATTAACTTAACAACCATTCAATCAATATTACTGAAGTACTCATATTACTGATCGTCTCGATACAACCTTGTGGTTACATCTGTTCATAAGTGAAGTGTAATGTAATTGCACTTACTGTGGTTTTATCAATGTGATCCTGCAATGAGTCAATAAGCAGGTCACTCACAGGTTGCCAGTGTGGACCCCCTCAGCTGTTATCACATGAGCCTCAAGATCATCCAGAACTTTGTGCAGTTCTTGAAGTTTCTCCAACGCCTTTTCCACCTGTTTCTGCCAGTTGCTCGCACGGATTTTCAGTTGTTCCCAATTTTCCTTCACTTCTATTGACTGTTTGCGGACAGCTTTGGCAATTCTCTGGGCTCTCTCTTCCGGGGCAGGTTCTGGAAATATGGAATGCAAATAATTTATCAACTATTCATGATTTTGATTGATAGATTTTCTTTCTAATCCCCTTTCCTTCAAAAGGTCTCTATGGACTTTCTCCTGAAATTGGGATATATAGTATAAGACGAAAGATTTTGGTACAGGCACATCAATGATAAATTCTGTAATGAGCTGGCAGGTCGCAGAGCCATTAACAGAGAATCACAGAGAACCAATACAAAGCCAAATAAAATTCTGCAGATATTTGAAATTTGTCACTACCAAGGAAACTTTAAAGAAGGAAAAGGATTAGTGACTAAATGGGTACAATTCTCAACAAAAGATTTGAAAAATCCTTTCAGGATATCTTTCATAGCTATGAGACAAACATCCAACACAAACCAACTTTCATCTTTCAGGACTGGCAAGTTAGAATGATAAACCCAAAGTCCACCCTGCATAGTTCTCTCTAGAACTCACTTAATGAGGTTGTTAAGAGATGTAGAGATAACCAAGTGTGCAGCTGGATGAACACAGCAGGCCAAGCAGCATCTGAGGAGCACAAAAGCTGACATGTTGGGCCGAGACCTTTCATCAGAAAAGGCGGAGGGGGAGAGAGTTCTGAAATAAATAGTGAGAGAGGGGGAGGCGGATCAAAGATGGTTAGAGGAGAAGATAGGTGGAGAGGAGACAGACAAGTTAAAGAGGTGGGGATGGAGCCAGCAGAGGTGAGTGTAGGTGGGGAGGTAGGGAGGGGATAGGTCAGTCCGGGGAGGACGAACAGGTCTCCGGGGCGGGAAGAGGTTAGGAGGTAGGAAATGGGGGTGGGGTTTGAGGTGGTAGGATGGGACAGGTGGGCTGGTTTTGGGATGCGGGAGGGGGAGGGGTGATTTTGAAGCTTGTCAAGTCCACATTGATACCATGGAGTGCAGGGTTCCCAAGCGCAATATGAGGTGCTGCTCCTGCAACCTTCAGGTGGCATCGTTGTGGCATTGCAGGAGGCCCAGGATGGACATGTTACCTGAGGATTGGTAGGGAGAGTCGAAACAGTTCACGACTGGGAGATGCAGTTCTTTAGTGCAAACTGAGCACAGGTGAAGCGGCCCCCAAACCTCTGTTTGGTTTCCCCGATGTAGAGGGGGCCACAATGGCAACAGTGGATACAGTCGACCACATTAGCAGATGTGCAGGTAAACATCTGTTTGATGAGGAAATTCTTCCTGGGGCCTGGGATGGGGGTGAGGGGGGAGGTATCGGGACCAGTGAATTTTAAACGTTGTGATGACAACATTTATTGATATGCAGGCAAAAGTGCTGGGTGTAGGGAGTGCTAGAGGGGAGTGTGGAGCGGATAAGGGGGTCACCTAAGGGTGGTGGGAAAAATGTCTTTGGTGGTGGGGTCGGATTGCGGATGGCAGAAGGGTCGGAGGACGACGCATTGAATCCGGATGTTGGTGGGGTGGTATGTGAGGGCGAGGAGGACACTGTTTTGGTAGTTATTATGGGGTGCGGGTGTGAGGGATGAGTTGTGGGAAACGCGGGTGACACGGTCGAGGGCGTTTTTGACCACTGAGGAGGGGGGAGTTCCGGTCCTTGAACAACCCTCAACAGTTTCTCTTTCAATTCCTCCCACTTCATACAGACAAAGAGGGTGGCCAGGGTAGCCAAATGGGCCCAAGCTATGCCTGCCTCTTTGTAGGTTACACAGAACGCTCCCTCTTCCGTACCTACACTGGCCCTCAACCCCACCTCTTCCTCCGTAACATTGATGACTGTATCGGCACCGCCTCGTGTTCCCACAAGGGGCTCTAACAGTTCATCCACTTCACCAACACCTTCCTCCCCAACTTGAAGTTAACCTGGACAATCTCTGATACCTCTCTCTCCTACCTGGACCACTATTTCCAACCACTGAGAAACAAATATCCATTTCAACTCCAACAATTCCCACAGCTACCAAGATTACACCTCCTCCCACCATATTCCTGCAACAATTCATCCCCTATTCCCCATTCCTTGGCCTCTGCACTCACAGGATGAGGTATTCTATTCCCGTATATCTCAGATGTCCTCATTTTTCAAGGACCACAACTTGCCCCGCTCTGTGGTTGATAACGCCCTCGACCGTGTCTCCAACATTTCCTGCAACAAATCCCTCTCACCCCACCCCGCGACAACAACCAAAACAAAGTCTCCCTCGTCCTGACGTACCACCCCACCAACCTCCGGATACAACGCATCATCCTTCGAAACTTTCAGATTCTCTGGGAGGCTACGGAGGAGGTGACGGAGCCTTTGGCCTTGATCTTTGAATCCTCATTGTCTACAGGTTTAGTACCAGAAGGCTGGAGGGTTGCAAATGTTGTGCCCTTGTTCAAAGAGGGCAGTAGAGATGACCCAGGTAATTATAAACCCAGTGAGCCTTCCGTCTGTTGCAGGAAAAGTTTTGGAAAGGATTATAAGAGAGGGGATTTATAATCATCGAGCAAGCACCAATTTGATGGGAGATAGTCAACATGGATTTGTCAAGGGCAGGTCGTGTCTCACAAGCCTCATTGAGTAATTTTGGAAGGTGACCAAGCACGTGGATGAGGGTCGGGCAGTTGACGTGGTGGACATGGACTTCAGTAAAGCCTTCGATAAGGTTCCACATGGTAGGCTATTGGAGAAAACATGGAGACATGGGATTGAGGGAGATTTAGCAGGTTGGATTAGAAACTGGCTTTGGCTAAGGAGGCAACCAGTGGTGGTTGATAGAAAATATTCAGCCTGGAGTCTGGTTACTACTGGTTTGTCTCAAGGATCTGTTTTGGGACCACTGCTGTTTGTCATTTTTAGAAATGACTTGGACGGAGGCATTGGTAGATCGGTTAGTAAGTTTGCAGATGACACTCAAGTCGGTGGAGTGGTGGACAATGTGGAAGAATGTTGCAGGTGACAGGTAGACTTGGATGAACTGCAGAATTGGGCGGAAAGGTGGCAGATGGAGTTCAATGCGGATAAATGTGAGGTGATTCACTTTGGGATGAATAATAGGAAGGCAGAATATTGGGTCAATGGAAAGATTCTTGGTAGTGTTGCTGTGCAGAGGGTGTCCATCTATGTCGATCCCTGAAAATTGCCATCCAGGTTGATCGTGCTGTGAAGAAGGCTTACGGTCTTTTAGGTTTTATTGGCAGTGGGATTGAGATCCAGAGCAACTGTCCAAACAGCTGGTGCGGTCTCATTTGGAATATTGCGTACAGTTCTGGTCGCCCCATTACAGGAAGGATGTGGAAGCATTGGAAAAGGTGCAGAGGAGATGTTGCCTGGTCCCGAGCGAAGGTCTTCTGAAGAAAGGCTGAGGGACTTGGGTCTGTACTCATTGGAGAGAAGGTGGTTCAGAGGGGATTTAATAGAGACATACAAGATGATCAGTGGATGAGACAGGGTGGACAGTGTGGGTCTTTTACCGAGGATGATGACGTCAGCTTGTATGAGGGGGCACAGCTAAACAGTGAGGGATAATAGATTTGAGATAGATATCAGAGGCAGGTTCTTTACGCAGAGAGTGGTAAGGATGTGGAACCCCCTGCCTGCCAATGCAGTTAGCTCAGCCACATTAGGGGCATTTCAACAGTCCTTGGATAAGCATATGGATGATAATGGGATCGTGTAGGGGGATGGGCTTAGATTAGTTCACTGGTCCATCCACATCATCGCAATGAGCAAAAAAGCACACCGTTGTCTCTACTTCCCAGGAGGCTAAGGCAATTCCGTGTGCCCACAAGGGCAACTTTCATTGATGTACCACAGAAAGCATCCTACCTGGATGCATATCACAGCACGGTTCCTCTAGCAAAACAATCCCTAATTATTATGGCTCCTGCCTTTCTTCTTCCAGGCAGAATTGGTTCTGCTTTGTCATAACTAATTTGGGAGAAAATCCACGCTCAGTCTAAGTTAATTCTTCCAACAATTCAGATACCATGGAATACTGAGCAATGAGTTGGTGTGTGAGAAAAAGAGGGAGAGCGCGAGAGAGAGGGAGAGCGCGAGAGAGAGGGAGAGCGCGAGAGAGAGGGAGAGCGCGAGAGAGAGGGAGAGCGCGAGAGAGAGGGAGAGCGCGAGAGAGAGGGAGAGCGCGAGAGAGAGGGAGAGCGCGAGAGAGAGGGAGAGCGCGAGAGAGAGGGAGAGCGCGAGAGAGAGGGAGAGCGCGAGAGAGAGGGAGAGCGCGAGAGAGAGGGAGAGCGCGAGAGAGAGGGAGAGCGCGAGAGAGAGGGAGAGCGCGAGAGAGAGGGAGAGCGCGAGAGAGAGGGAGAGCGCGAGAGAGAGGGAGAGCGCGAGAGAGAGGGAGAGCGCGAGAGAGAGGGAGAGCGCGAGAGAGAGGGAGAGCGCGAGAGAGAGGGAGAGCGCGAGAGAGAGGGAGAGCGCGAGAGAGAGGGAGAGCGCGAGAGAGAGGGAGAGCGCGAGAGAGAGGGAGAGCGCGAGAGAGAGGGAGAGCGCGAGAGAGAGGGAGAGCGCGAGAGAGAGGGAGAGCGCGAGAGAGAGGGAGAGCGCGAGAGAGAGGGAGAGCGCGAGAGAGAGGGAGAGCGCGAGAGAGAGGGAGAGCGCGAGAGAGAGGGAGAGCGCGAGAGAGAGGGAGAGCGCGAGAGAGAGGGAGAGCGCGAGAGAGAGGGAGAGCGCGAGAGAGAGGGAGAGCGCGAGAGAGAGGGAGAGCGCGAGAGAGAGGGAGAGCGCGAGAGAGAGGGAGAGCGCGAGAGAGAGGGAGAGCGCGAGAGAGAGGGAGAGCGCGAGAGAGAGGGAGAGCGCGAGAGAGAGGGAGAGCGCGAGAGAGAGGGAGAGCGCGAGAGAGAGGGAGAGCGCGAGAGAGAGGGAGAGCGCGAGAGAGAGGGAGAGCGCGAGAGAGAGGGAGAGCGCGAGAGAGAGGGAGAGCGCGAGAGAGAGGGAGAGCGCGAGAGAGAGGGAGAGCGCGAGAGAGAGGGAGAGCGCGAGAGAGAGGGAGAGCGCGAGAGAGAGGGAGAGCGCGAGAGAGAGGGAGAGCGCGAGAGAGAGGGAGAGCGCGAGAGAGAGGGAGAGCGCGAGAGAGAGGGAGAGCGCGAGAGAGAGGGAGAGCGCGAGAGAGAGGGAGAGCGCGAGAGAGAGGGAGAGCGCGAGAGAGAGGGAGAGCGCGAGAGAGAGGGAGAGCGCGAGAGAGAGGGAGAGCGCGAGAGAGAGGGAGAGCGCGAGAGAGAGGGAGAGCGCGAGAGAGAGGGAGAGCGCGAGAGAGAGGGAGAGCGCGAGAGAGAGGGAGAGCGCGAGAGAGAGGGAGAGCGCGAGAGAGAGGGAGAGCGCGAGAGAGAGGGAGAGCGCGAGAGAGAGGGAGAGCGCGAGAGAGAGGGAGAGCGCGAGAGAGAGGGAGAGCGCGAGAGAGAGGGAGAGCGCGAGAGAGAGGGAGAGCGCGAGAGAGAGGGAGAGCGCGAGAGAGAGGGAGAGCGCGAGAGAGAGGGAGAGCGCGAGAGAGAGGGAGAGCGCGAGAGAGAGGGAGAGCGCGAGAGAGAGGGAGAGCGCGAGAGAGAGGGAGAGCGCGAGAGAGAGGGAGAGCGCGAGAGAGAGGGAGAGCGCGAGAGAGAGGGAGAGCGCGAGAGAGAGGGAGAGCGCGAGAGAGAGGGAGAGCGCGAGAGAGAGGGAGAGCGCGAGAGAGAGGGAGAGCGCGAGAGAGAGGGAGAGCGCGAGAGAGAGGGAGAGCGCGAGAGAGAGGGAGAGCGCGAGAGAGAGGGAGAGCGCGAGAGAGAGGGAGAGCGCGAGAGAGAGGG